>NW_027397079.1:28464137-28532762 GCF_003265705.2 Callorhinus ursinus | reverse complement strand
TAAGATTTTATTTATTTATTTGAGAGAGAGAGAGAGAATGAGAGATAGAAAGCACGAGAGGGAAGAGGGTCAGAGGGAGAAGCAGACTCCCTGCTGAGCAGGAAGCCCGATGTGGGACTCGATCCCGGAACTCCAGGATCATGACCTGAGCCGAAGGCAGTCGCTTAACCAACTGAGCCACCCAGGCGCCCCTCCTGAGAAGGATTTTATGGAACCTTTTTGTACTTTTCTCCTCTGTTTCCCAACTGGTTCCCCTTTTCTTTCTGTTTTTGTTGTCTTCTGACAGAGAAAAGAAGCAAGGTAACAGTAGATAAAAGGGAAACACTTTTGCCTATTAATATGTAGATTCTGTTATTAAGTATATGAATATAGGGAATTAATATAAGAAATGTCTTTCAGCAACATGCTTTTACTCCTTTTTAATTTTTCTCTTTCTTTGTATTTGTCAGAATTCAAATTTTTATGGTAAATACTTTTTTTATTAAGGGGTCCAGGACAGAGTTCCATGTTGCATCATTTCTATTTTATTGGTTTATCACTCATCCTCTTCTCTCCTTGCTTTTTCTGATGAGACCTACTTTAATCATAATCATAATGAACTTTCAGCTAAAACCAGTTGTGACACAGCTTACTTATATTAAGAGTTCAATGTAGAAACCCTTTTCCTTCCTATTTTTTTCTTATTTTTTTTATTATTTCCACAGAAAGAACATGCTCTCTGAATAACTGTACAGTGGCCAAAAGAATTGGAAAAGGAAAAGATGCTACTGTCATCTTTGAGCATTTCAGGAAACCTGTAGATCCATTTGTTCAGGAAAACTGTTCTTGCAGGGCCCTAAATTCAGAGATAAATCCTTCCAATGCAAATATTTCTAATTCCTATGGAAATGTGCAAAATGGAAACATTTCTGTACATGAAACATACAGTGGACAGATGGAGCACAATTTAGCAGAATGTAGAGACACTTCTGAAGTACATATATATGATTCAGGTCTTTCATTTTTTCCCAGTGATACCAGAAAAAGTGTTAATGGGGACCTCATGTTAAATTTGACACAGCTTAAAAATGTTTTAAATGGTCTTTCTGCTGCTTTTCCCCTTCATAACAATACTGGCTCAAGCACAGTTATTACTTCAAAACTCATTAAAGATCCAAGACTGATGAGGAGAGAAGAAAGCATAGGAAAACATAGTAATAGTACAGGCTTAAATGAGATTTTGCCACTTGAGAAGAGTTTAGAAATAAACCTATCATCTATGCCAAATAATTCTGCCTCCTCATCTGAAGTTGTGCCTGGTGATCATTCTCTTCTTACTAATTGTTTGGACGCCCCTTGCTTCAAAATTTCTTTTGATGATTCACAGTCACAGGCTCACAACTTGGGCTCTAAGAACAATGATTATACAACTCCCAATAAAATTACCATGGCAGGACAGTGTAAAGGCCAAGACAATTTTTCCTTTCCAATATGTTTGCCAAATGTAGTTTCAGAAGTTGAGAACCAAAAACACAGTGAGGAAGAAGTCCAGAGATCCCAACAGAGAAGCAACATCCCACTTTCAACTGAAGAAAAAGGTGAACCACATAACTCTTATGAATCAGTGAATACTTGTACAAAAGGATACAGTAGTCGCATTTCTCAGGAATCATGGTCTTCTAATTTAGAAACTGTATATCAGACTGGTCAGCAAATGTCTACAGTTTTTCCTCTCCAAAGGAAAGAAAGCATACATGGATACATTCAAAATATTGGAAAAATGAGAGACTTCACTGGCCCAGAAGATAATTACAAACATGGAGAAAAGCAAATTTTGTGGAAGGAAATTGATTTTACTAATGAAGCAAAAATCAGTCCAGTAGATAATTACATTTCTTTGTGCCAAGAATACAAAGAGAATGAGAGTCTGTATTCTTTTGGAAAAAATTGTGATCAAATATCAATTACCCAAGAATTAGAAATACCAAAATCTTCCGCATCTACCACAAAGGATAAATATGAGCTAGATCATCTAGCATTGGAATTACAAAGCAATCTTACTCCAAGAGTGGAAATTTCACAAAAGCATCCTCAACCCTCTTTGGAGTATGAAGATAACATTCATACAAGTTTTGCAGTTTCTCAAAAACTAATGGAACTAAAATTGGAAAAACCAAATCAAAACTGTGTTAGCATTATGACTAATGCTTTCCAGGAAGAAAATGACATTCCCCAGGCCAAAGAACTGCCAATTGATAGAGTTACTTCATCTCATGACATTGAAACAACTCGTGACAATTCAGATTGCAGCATAGCTGGAGAACATATATGTGTCCATAGGAAAAATGAGAATGATCCAGTGTCATTGGAGAACATGCAAAGAGACTGCAGAGAAACTTTTCAAGATGCTGATAAAGGTCAAGGTCATACTCTGTTCTGTAGTGCAGAGTTGTACAATGATACACACCTGAATACTGATCTCAAAGAACAAGGAGATAATGATAAAGAAAATGAAAATGAGCCTAAAGAGGAAGACATTGCTTTGTCTACAGAAAACAGAGTAGATATATATGAAGATGAGAAGCAGGGTTTTAATACAAACAAAAATTATGCCAATATAGATGAAAGAAGGGAAAACAAAAATTACAACAACGTAGAAATGCTGAGTTCTGAAGAATTTTGTACATTTAATTTGACTTGGGGGAAAAGATATGTATCAACAGAAACTACATTTTTAGAAAATGAAGATACTATCACTGCCATAAAACAAAAAGATACTCAAAATACAGGTAGAAGTGTAGAGCATTTGGCTCCCACAACATCTCCCCAAATTGCAGCATCTTCAGTGCATGTAGCCTCAAATGCTGCAGTACAGATAGCTGGGGATGTGATGCCTACATTAGGCACAAATCATGAAGATCACCAAAGATACCAGATTAAACAAACTTGTTCTGAGAGTCTAGATTTTGGTTTGTTAGTACAACATAAGGTTTCTGATTGTGAAATGGATATGGATAACAATAAATTACGTGACTCATTTCATCAGTCAGTAAGTGACAGCTCAGTTCTTCATAGTTTTGAATTGGAAAATAATATTGAAGTGGGATCAGAACAGTGTGGTGATGTTTTTCTAATTGAACAAGATACTCCTGGCCATAGAAATGTTCTGTATGAAGAATTTGGGGCCTTATATGAGGCTCTAAAGTCTCGTATTGATTGGGAAGGTCTGTTGGGAGGCAATAATGGGGAGAGGGAAGTTTTGAAAACCTCCAGAGGAAGGGAGAATAATGATCAACATGACTCTGAGGAAAGTAATTGTTCTTACTCCTCTACACAAAAAGACAAAGAGCTCTTCAATCCAATTTTACTTCCAGATTTACAAGTGAAAATCACTAATATATTTATGCCAGGATTCAGTCCCACTTTTGAATCCCCTGCATTGAAAGATAACTTTTGCAAAAACATAACTAAAGCCACAGAACCAGAAACAGATGAGGGGGAAGTGCCAGGATTTGAAATGTATTCCCAGTGTTCTGGTGAAAATTCACATTATCCATGTGAAGATGATTTTGGTAATACAAGGCAAGAATCAGGACTAGTGAGTAAATCTGAAATCTCACTTTCTCTTGATGTGAATCATAATACACAAGGTAATCATGCTTCTGAAAAACAAAACAGTGGACCTTTGCTTACTGAACCCTCTAATGTCACAGCATTAAATAATGAAACAAGTTGTTCCTTGACAAAGTCAAAAACTCATGGTAACAATACTAAAAGTAAAAAGGACACAGAATCAAGGATTAGCAAAAGAAAACCAAATATACCTTTTAGGGATGAGAACACGCCACATAAGGATTTAAGACATCATGAAATTTATGGAAAGAAGAGGAGGCTAACCAGTCAAGACTCATCTGAATGTTTTTCTTCATTATCCCAAGGACGAATTAAAACCTTTTCAAAGTCAGAAAAACACATTAGGAGTGTCCTAGATATTCTAAATAGTGAAGCATCTTTATGCAAAAGCAAACGCCTTTCCAAAAAACTTGACAGAGCCGTTCTTCACTTAAAAAAAGCTCATAGGAGAGTTCACACGTCTTTGCAACTTATAGCTAAAGTAGGAGAAAAAAGGAAGGGCCCATTACCAAAATCATATGCCATAATACGCAATAATTTCTGGGAAAGTTGTGACCTTCAAGGTTATAGCTCTGTGTCTGAAAGAAATTATTCCACTAAACATTTTTTGTCAAAAAGAAAATATGACAAGCTAGGAGAGAAAAGAGCTTTGGGATTTGAAGTGGATAAATCATTAACTCATGTATCAAAGCACAAGTCTTACAAAGCAAAGAGAGAGAGAATCACAGAGTGCCTTTCTAAGAAAAATATGGCCAGCAGTGTCTCCAGAATTCATACCGCTATTCATGTGAGAGAATTTTGTGATCAAGAGTATCCTGAATCACAGTTAGCCCTGTGCTCTACAGCCCAAAGTACAAGTCTATCAGCTTATAAGAAGAGTAGTATGAAAAGTCTAAGATCATCAGAACTTCAGCCATTTTCTGGAAAAACCGGGTGTCTGTTTTCCCCATCCTGCCCAGATGAGAAACTAACTAAAAAAGAAAATCGAATTGGCACAAAGTTTTTATCTAACATTAGTAAATATGAAAAGCCTGAGAACCATTCAGCAAATAATAAAATTAAGGATGCAATGAAAGAAAGTAATTCTGAGACTAATAAAATAATAAATAAGAGTAATTCGTTATCTTTAAATTGCATAAAAGAAAACAACATAAGTTTTAGCAGAGACAAAAATTATGATGCAACTTGTATAACGCACACAAAGGTAACAACTGACATAGTTATTTCAGTTTTAGAATCAAATGTGAAGCACTTTTTAAATGTTGATACCTATAAACCAGATAACCTTATTTTATCTGGTTATAAAAGAAACCTGGAAGTAAATTGTCCTATAGAAGAATGGACAGCTCCCACTCAGAGCTCCAAACCAGGCATTATTTCAGGAGACATCCTTATGGACCCATTAAATCCAACTCTTATAACCCACAAAAAGTGTAACAGTGTTCCTCAATTGTTACCAACCACTACAATAACAGATAGTGAAGGAGAATCTTCAAAATCTTACTTGGATAAACAGAGAACTTTTTCTATAGATTGTTTTGCAACATCCACCAATGTGCCACAGTGTCAGCCAGGATGTGGTGGAAGGGAACTTCTAAAAGAACAATGCTCTTCAAGTAATTGCTTCTATATAGATGCAAATGAATCAGATGTTCTTGAGAATTCTGAGTTGGGTCTCAAATTAGTAACTGAAGAAAGTAAAAGCTGTAGGAAAAATGCAATGAAGAATCTATTTTCCAATGGTAGTTCTTTGCTCTTAAAAGATAATATAAAGGGTTCTTCTTCAAAAAAACATATGGCAAAGAAAGACATTCAGGACAGAAAAATGTGGAAAGTTAAACAAGCAGAAAAAGCAAAAGATTCACTTCACAAAAAAAGCATGACTGAAGGATCCATTGCTACTGAGAACAAAATTCAAAAGAATAAGATCTTAGAAGAATCCTCCTACTTAAGTGAGAAAAGAATTAAAAATAATATGATTGATTCACATCCAAGCATTGAAGATATTACTGAGGCAGTCTCTTTGAATAACCCAGTTTCTAATCATCTTAGCAAAAGAGAGAAAGAAGGGGGAGTTAAAGTTAGTAATAACTCTGACTCTGCATTGCATTCAGAAATAGCCTGCAATTCCCAACCAGGCATTATAGGAGTGAATCATAGGCCTGTTTTACATATACACTCTCAAACCTCTGAAGCCTCTACTCCTCAGGAGAAGCCTACAGCAAACATGAATGGATTAAAAGAAAAACATTGCTCAGCTAATCATTCAGCTTTTATAGCTAGGCTAGCTCAAATTTTGAGAAGGGCAGATGAAACATCATCTTTGCGGATTCTACAGGAAGAAACTAAGGCTTGTCAAAATATTCTCCCTTCATTTGTTGAAGCTTTTGAAAGAGAGCAGGAATGTTCTCATGAACAAATCCTGATTTCAAGAGAACTATTGGCAGAACAACACCTGTGGAATAATTACAAACACAAATTAAAACCATGTGCTGTTGACTCCTTGGTAGAACTCCAAATGATGATGGAAACTATTCAATTCATTGAAAACAAAAAAAGGCTCTTAGGAGGTGAACCAACATTCCGAAGCTTGCTTTGGTATGATGAAACATTGTATGGTGAGCTGCTTGGTAGACCGCGTGGATTTCAACAACAACCCAATTTCTATCCTGCTTTTCAAGGAAGGTTAAAATATAATGCGTTCTGTGAGTTGCAGAACTATCATGATCAATTAATTGAATTGTTTGAAGAAACCAAAAGGGAAAACAATTCATACTATGCATTCTTAAAATACAAACGACAGATTAATGAGTGTGAAGCAATAATGAAACGTTGTTCTGATTGCTTTGACTTTTCTCTTTCTGTTCCATTTACCTGTGGAGTTAACATTGGAGATAGTTTGGGAGACCTAGAAACCTTAAGAAAAAGTACTTTAAAGCTGATTGATATGTATGGGGACTCTCCTAAAGATTCCTATCCAGGAAAACAAGACCATTTATGGATTATCATAGAAATGATCTCCTCAAAAGTTAATTTTATTAAGAACAGTGAGGCAGTAAGTATTAAAATATCTCTTTATGGTCTGGAACATATCTTTTTTGATGCTGCAAAAAGTCTTGTTTGGAAAGAGAGGAGACAGTCTTTCAGCAAAAAATACTCAGGAAGGAAGGATAAAGAAATGCCACTCAAAATGAATCAGTATGCTTTTTCTAAGTTGAAAAAGATATATGATATGTTGTCTAAAGATTTAAGCAGTGAACAAATTTCCAGTATTGGGCTTGAGAATACTGAAATTGCTTCCAGAAAGACAGATGATCTAATAAACAAAGCTACAGTTAACATAGAAGACTGTAGGTTTAACAGTACTTTGCTTTCGCACCCAGATATCTGTTGTATTAGTGAAATATTGGATCAGGCTGAATTTGCAGACTCTGAGAAATTACAGGAACTCACTTTGAGATGTACTGAACACCTAGAAATTTTAAGAAAATATTTTCAGATGCTTCAAGAAGAGAACATTGATAATATTTTTATCACAGAAGAAAATGTTTTGGACATGGTGAAAAACCACAACCATGGGGCCATAATTTTAAAACCTGCAGCCATTGAAACCTATATTGAAATTGTCATGCTTTCAGAAACCGTTCACTTTCTTAAAAACAAAATGGCAAAGAAACTAGACAAACAGAGGTTTCGAGGTATGCTTTGGTTTGATTTGTCACTTCTTCCTGAGCTGGTTTGCTGCCAAGAAAAAATGGCTTCTTTTTCATTTCTTAAAGATAACTCAACAGATTGCCTTTGGAAGGTCATAGAGACTGCTATTTCTGAACTTAAGAAAGATCTGGATATTATTTACAAATATAGTGAAGCAGTTAATTGCTCATATGCTCTTCATTTGCTCTCAAGAGAACTTGAAGAACTTTCCGAAATAAAAAAACTTATAAAGAAGTCTGAGTATTCCATTTCTACATACATTGACTTTGTGCCATGTATAGCATCCATAAATTATGGAAGCACTATGATGGAGTTAGAATACAACTACAATCAGTTTTCTACACTGCTCAAAAATATAATGGATGCCCCTCAGAAAGATTTAGGGAAAATGGCTCATATTATGAAAGTCATGAAAACTATTGAACATATGAAGATAATATGTGCTAAAAATGCTGAATTAACCATTTCCTTTATTCTGTGCCAAATGCTACATAACAGAAAGAAGACTTTCCAACTGAAGAGAGAAGAAAAAATGAATATGCATGTAAAACCTAGGAAGAGTATCAGTAAATCTAGTACTTTTATGAAGGTGCCCTCAATTTCAGAGTGCATAATGAAAAATGTTTCAAATTCCTCTAAAAAACGATCTATCACTGCAGACAAATGTGAAGACTCTCAGGAACAAGAGAAAAACACTACTGTTTCCAGCTGTAAAAAACAAAAGGTAACAAATGTTTGAAACAAAACCTATGTGAGTATTACTTTTTAGAACAAGTCTACTCTTCAGACCGGTAGTTTGCACATTGGTAAAAATTGGAAATGCTTTGAATATTGCCTTGCAAAATGAATTTACTAACTAAAGAATTGGATTGGGGGGGTACCTGGCTGGCTTAGTCAGCGGAGCATGCAGCTCTTGATTTTGGGGTCATGAGTTTAAGCCCCACGATGCATGTAGAGCTTACTTTAAAAAAAAGAATTGGATTAAATAATTCCTATTATCTATAAAATGATAGGATTCTATATATGAGAAACACCTTGCAAATGTCTATTTTTAAACTAAAAATTTAGAAGATATTTCTTGGAAGGATATAAATTTATATAACTTCTTAAGGGATAGTCCAATTCATGTGAATGTGAGTAAGTTAGTAATTTATTAAGTAGCTTCTATATAACAAGGCTATACTTAATGTAGTGAATATTTAAAACTGGCTAATGGAGCCTGTGTTCTTGACCATTATCATCCACACGGAAAAATAGTACAGATATTTTTATTTTTTTTTAAAGATTTTATTTATTTATTTATTTGAGAGATAAGACAGCACGAGAGGGAAGAGGATCAGAGGAAGAAGCAGACTCCCTGCTCAGCAGGGAGCCCGATGTGGGACTCGATCCTGGGACTCCAGGATCATGACCTGAGCCGAAGGCAGTCGCTTAACCAACTGAGCCACCCAGGCGCCCTAGGACAGATATTTTTAAATAGATGATTATGAAGGAGTTACAAGAAGTCCTACATAAACACATTTTATTTAACAAATTATAGAAAACATTTATTTTGTACCTGGCACTGTTCTAATGATTGCACAAATATTAACTTCTTGATCTTTCACAAAATCTTTATGATGTAGGTACAATTATTATCTTATTTAAAGGTATAAAACAGTATAGAAAGGTTAAATAACTTTACCAGGGTCACAGAGTTAGTAAATGGGTGAGCCCAGATGTAAAACCAGGGAGTCTAGCTCCAGAGCCCATACTAACCTAACCTACTCTCAGAGGCTTCTCTTAAAATTTTCTGAGAAATTCTCAGTTCAGAAGTAAAGAGAATCCTATATGCAAAATGAAAAGTAGGAATTTTTTCTTGGGTTACTGTAATTGTATTTGTTAAACTAGTTCTGGAGACCAGGAAACCAATCATTTATTTCACTGTTTATAGAAAAATGCTTACTAAACAAGCAGTTTGTAAGCATACTTCCAATAAGATACAAGTTGTGTACGCCACATCAAGAGTAAAATGAGGATAATACTTAAAAAGGTGTTGTAAAGGGCACCTCGGTGGCTCAGTCGTTAAGCGTCTGCCTTCAGCTCAGGTCATGGTCCCAGGGTCCTGGGATGGAGCCCCGCTTCAGGCTCCCTGCTCTGCGGGAAGCCTGCTTCTCCCTCTCCCACTCCCCCTGCTTGTGTTCCCTTTCTCGCTGTTTCTCTCTCTCTGTCAAATAAATAAATATCTAAAAAAAAAAAAAAAAGGTTGTAAGTATTGAAAAGTAAAAAAAAAAAAAATTAAAGGTTTATTTTTTAATTTCAGTGAAAAGCACAGACCAAAGCTTTGCCTTAAATTGGGAAAAAATGTCCGATGAAGGTTAAAATAAAGAGGGGGTATCTAAGTTATGGAAAATATATGAACAAAGACACAGTGTTTATTGACATTATTTGAGAAATGAGTTTAAAATTAAGTCTAGAACAAAAATTTAATTTAGTGGACAATACCAGTAAGCTAAGGATAGAGAGGAATATTGTTTCAGATTATAAAAATGTCTTAAATATAGGCCCAAGGACTTTGAACTTTATTCTGCATATACTGAAGGTAATGTCCTGTGAAATGTGTTTTTTCAGTGATTTAAAGGGTAGAGATTCTGAGTACAATTAGAAGTAGCAAGTCATCCAGGGCTTAGAAGAGGGTGCTGTTATACAGAATAAGAAAAGAAAGTCCATATTTGACAATTATTTAAAAGTGGGACTTAATGACTGGTTTTAATAGATGTATATAAAAGAGCAGTCATAAATGGACTCCAAGATTTGTTATAAAAGATGAGGATAGAAATAATATTGCAAAATACCTTTTTAGATAAGTCTCTCCAAACACTTGTGACATATGGGAAGTCCAGCAGAGTCACTGATTTTAGAAGGGGGGAGAATTAATAAATGCAGGGGTTTTTTTATATTTATTTGAGAGAGAACGCGTAAGAGAGAACACAAGCAGGGTGAAGGGCAGAAGGAGAAGCAGACTCCCTGCTGAGCAGGGAGCCCAAGGTATTGGGACTGGATCCCGGGACTCCGGGATCATGACCTGAGCCCAAGGCCAACGCTTAACCAACTAAGCCACCCAGGCGCCCAATGAATGTAGTTTTAGACCGAGCATTTTAGATGATGATACAACAAGCAATTGTATCTGATGTGATGTGAAAATAATATTTATATTGTATTTTATGCCATTACCAATGTAGGTTTTCTTTGTAACTTTTAAACATAGGTTGACATGAAAGATGTCGCAAAAACCAACAGAGAAGAGGCAGCATTCAAGCATCCAAGGTAAGAGTTGCCATCAGCCCTATCTGAAGACAAACTAAACAAAATTAAGCACATATTAAGGAACAATGCTAACATTTATTTATATACTCTCTTGGATCATACATGTAATTTAGAGGACAAGAGTAGGGTTAGGAGGGGGAGAGTAAGGTTTCAGATTATGCAGTGCTTTAAGGTTTAAGGAATTTGAACTTCGTTCTGTAAGTATTGAAGGTATAATCGTGTAAAATGTGTTTTTTCAATGATTTAAAGGATAAGGAGATTCTGAGTAGAGGTGGAAGTAGTACTAAGTTAGAGAATAGTGATGTTTTATAGAATAAAGTAAAATTCATATTTGACAGACATTGTTGAAAGAATTCATGGGGATTAACTGGTTTGCTAAAAAGGAGATAATATGACAAGTGATTAGATTGAGTTTTTTTAAACTTGGTACTATAGACCAGTCAGATTTCAAAATTGGTTAAAAAGATAGAAATTGCTAACTTATATTACTAAATGGGGACTTATTCATCAACATCCATATATTATAAATATACTACAGTTTCATAAAAGGATGTTTAACAACATGATATAGGAGGAACATGATTTCAAAATAAAGGCTGGTTCTTTAAACTGGATTATTTTTATGAAAAACTTCCTACATGGTTTGTATTTTTTCATTCTGACATGAAGTGGCACCACTGGACATTTTGACCATCTCATTTCATTTAGCTCTCTAAGATTTTCAATTTATGACAAGCTTCATTTTGTCCAATTTTTTCCATTTTATGAAAAAATGGGTAATATAGAAAAAAGATTCTCATTTCTGTCTTACTTGGTTCTGCTTCTTTAATTATACATTTTATTTACTGCATTTCTAAAATCCTTTTCTAGACTCTTTGAATAGTTGTGTTAGTGGCACCAAGATGAATAGGCTTTTAAAGGGATAAACCAGTTCTATAATCATCTTAGTTTTGGTAACTAAATATAGGTGGTATTTGCTACTCAAAGAATCAAACTTTCCTGCTCACATATCAGGAGAATGAATCCAAATATAAGACTAATACAGGATAGGGCACCTGGGTGGCTCAGTTGGTTAAGCAACTGCCTTCGGCTCAGGTCATGATCCTGGAGTCCCGGGATCGAGTCCCACATCGGGCTCCCTGCTCAGCAGGGAGTCTGCTTCTCCCTCTGACCCTCTTCCCTCTCGTGCTCTCTATCTCTCATTCTCTCTCTCTCAGATGAATAAATAAAATCTTTAAAAAAAAAAAGATTAATACAGGATACATGGAAGAATATTCTCTAAGAGAATGCATAAAAAAGTGACCCTATAGGCAGCTGTCAATGTGCAGGGTTGAGACATCACTGAAACATCATTGGAAATGTGATAGAGTCAAAATTGTACTTTCTGCAAAATGTCAAAGTATTGTACAGGATTGGATGATGATGCTGTTGGTTGTCACTACAATGCCTTTTAGAGGGGTGCCTGGGCTCAGTCGGTTAGGAGTCTGCCTTCGGCTCAGGTCATGATTCCAGGGTCCTAAGATGGACTCCCATGTCAGGCTCCCTGCTCAGTGGGTAGCCTGTTTCTCCCTCTGTGTGCTCTCTCATCTCTCTCTCTCTCTCTCTCAAATAAATAAGATCTTTAATTTAAAAAACGCTTAAAATACCTTTTAGAGAGGCTGGATTAAGTAAAATACGGGGCTTTTAGTTTCATGAGTTGAAACTAAATATATATAAATTCCAGGCCAAAGATTAATATCTCTTGCCTGGGGAGGAGTGATTACTTTTTTTCTTTTCAACATGTTCTTTTCCACTCGTAATTTAAAGAATTTGATGAGACACCAAAAAATATAATCATCCTGGAGACCTATAACTCTCTGGCTCTAGACATTTCCATAGTGGATGCTTCCTTCAGCCTGGTTGAGACTCTCTAAATTTAGGTAAGAATGTCAAGGATATTAAATTGGCATGATAGGGTGGCTCAGTCATTAAGCGTCTGCTTTTGGCTCAGGTCATGATCCCAGGGTCCTGGGATTGAGCCCTGCATCGGGCTCCCTACTTGGCGGGACAGGAAGCCTGCTTTTCCTTTTCCCACTCCCCTTGCTTGTGTTCCCTCTCTCTCTCTGTCAAATAAATAATTGGCATAATATTTTGGAGGTCTGTGTTTCCTCTTCTCAACCTTGAACGGACAAAATATCTTAGTAGTTCCTGATAAAAGAAGATGACCTTTTGGCAGGGGCAGGGCAGAGCTTGGTAATTTTGTCAGTTATATATAGCCATTTACAAGTAAAGAAGATCATGGAAGTGTATGAATGCAAAACTATAGTAAAAAATTGGATGTAGTTTCCTCCTTCTAAAAGCCTCTGTTAGGAAATGTCCAATGCATAAAATAATTATAATATTGACCACATTGTATATATTTCTAAATGTATTGGAAATACATTTGAAATGTGGAGTGTATCACATTCAGCAGGGAAAGTATCTCAATTCAAAGCAAGGGAATAAAACTGGGGAAATAAGTTACACATATATACTACTGATAGAGAAAATGTAAATCTTAAGAATTCTCCTAAATAAAAACTTCAAATACATGTTTATATTAAGTTTTGGGGACTCCATACATATAAAGTTGTTTTTATGTATGTGTTATACTTAATAGGACTACAAGAACTCATCCTGAAAGTGAAAGTGTAATAGGACCAACTTCATCTGACAATCTGAAAAGAAACCATGTATCTCCAAAAATGGTTGAGGTGGAAAGATCACTACCTGGCTCACTATTACCTTTAAAGAACTTAAAAGACACTTGCACATCAAAGTCAGAGGGCAAAATAGATCTAACTAATATTTCATCTGATACTTCGGAAGACTTCACTGGACAACAGGGAAACTTAAATAGCATGAAGAAAAGCAATGTGAATTTTAGTGCTACTGAAACAAAGAGTGATAAGAAAGATTGTTCTTTTGCAATTTGTGAACAAAAAAGTGTAGATGGCATATTTCCAAAAGACTACAAAATGCCTTCACAGAGATTTCTTAATCCTGCAGAGAAATCTTTTCCCTCAGAAATAAAACCAGGAACTGATGCTTCTCCTCTGCCTGATGCATCAGTGCTCTCAAAGCCTATTTTCCGTTTTGTTAGGGACATCCCTGCCAATTTAGAAATGAATGACACTGTCTTTGAACTTCAAGATAATGAAATATTAAATTCATCTATTAAAAATTCTGCATGCACCAATTCTTCAGAATCCAGATTTATCCAGAACAAGTCTCCTATTCTGCAAGTAAAAACACAGCCTGCAAAAACTGAGTTAAAAGAAAAATACATGAAGGATACCTTGAGTCCTAGTACTGTACCTCTTGGAGCATCTGGGAACATAACCTGTAATGTAAATCAAACAGAATACTCTGTTTCTGAACAGAATAATGAAAATTCAGAAGTCCTAACTCAGAATGCTGCTGCATGTTGGAATGAACTTCCGCAGTCTGCATGTACCCCAGTATATAATTCTTCTGCACATTCATTTGGAACCTCATATCCTTACTACGCTTGGTGTGTTTATCATCACAGCAGTAGCGGCGGCAGTTCCCTTACCCAGACATATCGTGGGATACAGCCACCTCCTTCTGGGATGTTGACTGCAATTGCAAGTACTGTTCAAAATACACATTCTGATATTTTATACTCTCAATATTTTGGCTCCTTTGCTAGGGAGCCACAAGCAAATGACTTTGTGCCAGTGAATGGGTATTTTCAATCTCAAATGCCTGTTTCTTACAATTTTCAGCAGCCGATTTTTTCACAGTATGCTCCCCATCAACCATTCCCACAAGCTGTATACCCTTACCCTCCTGATTCAGGTGTACTTCCAGAAGTTCCTTGGACTTATGGTGAGTTTTATAAGTTTTAGTGCTCACTTTATTTAGTTTTTACTTTTCTCTCTTTGTCCATTTATGTAAATGAAACTTATAGCAGGTGATCTATAGCAGTCATTTTTCTGTGCAGACTTGCAGAATTGTTCAGATCTTAGGCAGAGTTGAATTATGTTGTCACATTGGAATCTGGTTGTCAGAGATTGAAACAAGAATTGGTAATATCACTAATATGTCCTTCAACAAAACTCAACTTTGGGGAGTAATCAAGTAAATTATAGTTAATCCATACCACAAAATACGGTGCAACAATCCCAGGGTTTAAATAAGTTTGTGGGTTTTTTTCAAGATTTTTAAAATTTATTTGACAGAGAACACAAGCAGGGGGAGATGCAGAGGGAGAGGGAGAAGCAGCCTCCCCACTGAGCAGGGAGCCAGCCCGATCAATGTGGGGCTGGATCCCAGGACCCTGGGATCATGACCTGAGCTGAAGGCAGATGCTTAACCGACTGAGCCACCCAGGCACCCCTTAAATAAGTTTTTTGTTTGTTTTTTTTAAAGATTTTATTTATTTATTTGACAGAGAGAGACACAGTGAGAGAGGGAACACAAGCAGGGGGAGTGGGAGAGGGAGAAGCAGGCTTCCTGCTGAGCAGGGAGCCCAACGCGGGGCTCGATCCTAAGACCCTGGGATCATGACCCGAGCCGAAGGCAGATGCTTAACCGACTTAAGCCACCCAGGCGCCCCTAAATAAGTTTTTAATAACGGTTTTTAAAACTATGTCATATAAATTTACTGTATAAATAAATGCCTAGAAATACTGAAATGAAATACACAACATTTTAACTAGTCTGCCTCTGGGTAATAAAATTGGGGGATTGTGGAGAGAGTTTTTAATATTTTCTAGATTTCCTACTATGAAAATACATTATTTTGATAAATGGAGAAAAAATAGAGTGAAAAACCAAGTTTGAAAAAGAAACTTCAATCCGATAAAGCCACCTTTCTCTTGGTATTCTAATATAATATCTGGGCATAAGTGAGAAGAACAACTTGGTAACTTGCCACTAGAAGTTGAAATTTTTTCTCTTAAGTGCAATTCTATTTGTAAAATATAATTAGAACATAGATTTTTAAAATTAAATTGAAATGTATATTTACCAGTATATAGCAAAATCCAAAAACAATTATTAATAATCCTACAAAAACTACAATTATCCATTAACACTCCAATATTCAACCATCAGAGGTAATATGTACTGTAAGTAAAGTTAACTATCTTTTAAGATCTTAGACAAATGCAAGAGAATAAGCTCTTTCAAATTAAAAAGTCGTTTCCTGGAACCCTTGCCTGGCTCAGTTAGAAGAGCATGTGACTCTTGATTGATTTAGGATTGAGAGTTCAAGCCCCACATTGGGTATAGAGATTACTAAAAGTAAATAAACTTTTAAAAATAATAAAATAAAAAAATTGTTTCCCAATAGATTCTCTTACAAATTAGTAAGTAGAAAAAATTGAGTTCATTTATTCTTTCATTGGTCCTAATTGGATAAGAAGCAGCTTGTTAGCATAGTTCTGTTTCTAATTAAAAAATCTGATCACAGCACCTCTATATTGGAGTTGCCACTGACACTATGTCTTATAGGATAAAATTCAGATACTTTAGCTTGAAATGCAGGGTCCTTCACAGTTTATGTAGCCTCATCTCCCATCACTTCCAACTTTGTATTCAAGCCACATTGAACTTCTTACTGTTCTCTCATGTAAGAATTCCTCTCATACTCCCATAGAACTTTTTGTGTGCCTTTCTCACATGATAAGGCATGTGAGTATTATATGGCATTGTAATTATCTGTGTATCTTTCCCTTCCCATTGTGGCCCACCAAATGAGTTTAAACAGGACTGGAAATTGTTTACCTAAAACAGAAGAAAAACGGTAGAGGAGAGGAGAAAGAAATAGTGGAAGTGGGGAAGTATATGACTATGCTTTTCCTTTGCGATTAATTTGACGCACTGCTGCTGCTATAATAAACACACCAAACATAGTAGATGTGGCAAACCTATGAATTAAACTAGAAATTTGCATTTCTGAAATAGGAAATCTTGAATGTAATTGTTTCATAAAGGTTCTCAGAGTTTGAGCTTCCTCGTGTTCTTAATAATTAAGCTGTTGGTGATGCTTAAAAAGATATCTCTGGAATCAAATCCAGCTTTGGTTCTCAAAAATTTTAATTGTTAACCTACTTGGTTATATTAGTCAAGTGAAAATAAAGGAAAAGAAACAATTACCTATTGTATTATTCAAAAATAACTCTAAAAATATTACGAGGCAATAAGCACCTCATTTAGTTTTCCTGAGTACAAATAATCTATAGAGATCACCTCTCATGCTTCAAGGAACTACATCCTTCTAAACATCTGAAAAATCCCTGTGACCCATTTTTTGATGTTTTGGTCTTGATGCTTATATTCAGTGCCATAAAAGGAACTCTTAAGAGAAGGGGTTAAGTGAGCCCTGTGTGCGAGGCACATTATTACATCCTTTACTCCATTTAACTCTCCCAGAATATCTGCGAGAGATGTAGAGATTATTGTTCTTTTACAGATAAGGAAAGTACTCCATGGAGAGCCTTAAATAACTTTTAAGATCCCATGGCTATTAAAGGGCAGATGTGCAGTTTGAACTCTAATATTTTTAGTTCTAACTTAATTCACGTCTTCCACTGTACCATTATGTACTGTTAGTCTGCATCGTTAACTTATCTCAAATCTTTGTGGGTTTTTTTCTTTCAGTTCCATGGCAACAAGAACCTTTTCAGCCAGGACATTGAAAAAAGTCTTCTGTCTACTGAAATAAAAGGGGTTTAACAAGTTTTTCCAAGTATTTTTTACTTAATTTTTTTATTTTTACATTTTAAAATTATGTAATGTAGGAAATAGAAACCATATAGCCCTTTATAAAATGTTTAAATGCAACAGTGTATCATATAATGCAATTGGAAATCAGTTCCTGACATCTAAAATACCAAAATTATTTCCATGCAATATTTTAGTGAATGGTAGTAGGTTATTTTCAATACCCATCAGAAACATTAACAATATTTTGAAACATATTTTGAAATGTTTCCATCGCAGCTGTTAATATAAAGATCCTTTTGAGATTATTCTAATGGAGTAAGGAGAGTAAATGTAACATTTAATATGATTAAAGTTAAGCAATGGTAGTAAAATCTTTAAAATAAGATTTTTCTGTCTGATAATTTTTTATATATTGTTTATGGTAGCATTGTGCCATTTGGCTTAAAGAAGGACTTTTTTTTTACTTGGATTGTTCAATCAGGCCAATAATTTTATAATTCTTGATAGTTCATATAATTTACAATTCTGTATCTGATGTGACAAACTCCTTTAATTTCAATATTTTCTGCTTTTTACTTCCAAAATATGTTTTAATAGGGAATTTGGTTTGTATATTTTCAGTGTTTGTCCTTGAGTAGAGATTTTTATAGTTTTTATGTTTGAAGTAGTTTTATATCATTGTATTGAAATTAAAGTACATTTAACACGTTTTCCCAGGAGCCTCTTCCACAAGATTATTTTTTTGTATTTCACAATTCAAACTTTTTTAAAAAATGATTTTGTAGCATTTAAATAATAAGGAATAATTTCTTTAGCTTATGCTAAATGTTTAGTCACATTTTAGTAATTTAAATAACACAGCACAAATAGAAGTTTTTTAATGCTGTGGTCATAGATTTTTTTTTTTCCTTTTCCCCAACCTTCCACAAAAGTATAAGGTGTCTCAGAAATAATCATCATAGAACAACAGGGGTTATAGTGTGTAACTATGGTCTTGAGCCACCCTCTCTGCCCACCAACACCCAATCCTGTTTTCTGTAAAATTACAGCTAGAAAGATCCCATACAACTGGATGGACCTTTCTCAAAAGTGCTAGTGGGCCCAAAAATGTGACAAGAAATTTGCATTAGCTCAATCTATACAGATAGCAGAGCCCTTAGTGTTTTCTCAAAGTTTCTGTTAGTAGACTTTTTATGTTATCTAGCATAGGCCTCCAAAAAGAGTACAATTCAGCCAAATTTATTGTAGAATAACCAATCTTTCAATTTAGAAAAACACTAAGAACCCCCAGGATAAGCCTCTTTACTCACAACCAAATAGGATGGAATTCAGAGTACTTAAGGTTCTTCTCTAACAGATCTTTAAAAGAGCAAAGAACTGCACCTGAAAGAACTAAGGAATTCGAAGACTCTAGGATTTAAGCAATATCAAAATAACATGGGGGGGAGGGTGGGATAGGGGGTTTGTCCATATAGTTGTTTTATTTGAAAATAGTTTGTAAAATCTGCACTCCTGAACAGATATTAAAACAGTAATACTGTTACTCAAAAAATGACTGAGTCATTTGGTTTATGCTTAATTATGGAAAGATGTTACAAATTTATTATTAAAAATGCCTCTTATTAGGTAAACCAGAAGTTAAAGTTAAATGTTAAAAGGATGCTTTCTTTAAACAACGTTCAGATTCTCTTAATACTGTCTTGTGATACTTTTATTTCATGAGTTTTGATTTCTTCCAAAAAAATGAAAAACACGTTACCTAAATACTCAGTTACATTTTAAAATCTGCACTTTGAAACAGAACATGAAAAACTAGAGCATTTTCTTCCCGTCCCCCCAAATACGTATTTTAGTTCTAAAAGTAAAAATAAAACAAATTAAAATTTAGGCAAACGTTATTTAAAAAAAAAAAAAAAAACCTGGTTATATGTAAATATTACTGTTTTGGAATTAAAAGAGTTACCTGAATAAACTGAATTCCTTCTAGTTTCAGTTGTTTTTTTTTCCTTTTGTGTTTCTTCACTAATGAGCAAATACATGATTGGTCCTAGGTTTACAAATACCCATTACATGAAAAACAACCCACAAAGAACTGACTTAATTAGACGACTAAACAAACTGCTGGAGCCCTCCTTCCACGCAGTTTGGTTTTGCCTTCATGTCCTTCCTTCCTTCCCCCTCACTCTACAAACTTCTTACTTCCTGGAGTTCCATAGGACAAGCCAGAGTCCCTGCCTTCATGCAATTCTCATGCCATTCAAGAGGGTAAGTAATATACATGTAAGTAATTCATTTCACAACATGAGAAATATATGGAAAAAGCAAAATAAAGGAACAGAATGATTGGATGATACATCAGCTGAGATAATCAGGGAGGTAATCAAACTAACTTCTATATTCTTATGTTTTAATTATATCACTCTGCCTTCCAATAATATATATATTATAGAAATGCCTCTAAAACTTAAGTTCTAAATCTAGCCAAATAAAAGGCTATATCCCCCATTTTCGCAATGAGAAGATTCCCAAAACAGTTTTTTAGTGAATTTAAATATATAAACTTTTAGGGATACAGAGGTATGTTTAAATATCAAGTGTATGTTATATAAAAATATTTAAAATTCTTTTTTTCTTTTTAATTTTTATTATGTTAGTCACCATACATTACATCATTAGTTTTTGGTGTAGTGTTCCATGATTCATTGTTTGTATATAACACATAGTGCTCCATGCAGTACGTGCCCTCTTTAACACCCATCACCAGGCTAACCCATCCCCCCACCCCCTCCCCTCTAGAACCCTCAGTTTGTTTCTCAGAGTCCATAGTCTCTCACGGTTCCATCTCCCCCTCCGATTCCCCCCCTTCATTTTTCCCTTCCTACTATCTTTTTTTTTTTTTAACATATACTGTATTATTTGTTTTAGAGGTACAGATCTGTGATTCAACAGTCTTACATGATTCACAGCACTCACCATAGCACAGACCCTCCCCAGGGTATATCACCCAGCCACCCCACTCCTCCCACCCCACCCCCACTCCAGCAATCCTGTTTGTTTCCTGAAATTAAGAATTCCTCATATCAGTTAGATCATATGATACTTGTCTTTCTCTGACTGACTTCACTTAGCGTAATACCCTCTAGTTCCATCCACGTCATGGCAAATGGGAAGATTTCGGGTTTTTTATGGTTGCATAATATTCCATTGTATATATATACACCACATCTTCTTTATCCATTCATCTGTCGATGGACATTTAGGCTCTTTCCACAGTTTGGCTATTGTGGACATTACTGCTATAAACATTGGGGTGCCCGTGCCCCTTCAGATCACTACATTGGTATCTTTGGGGTAAATACCTGGTAGTGCAATTGCTGGGTCATAGGGTATCTCTATTTTCAACTTTTTGAGGAACCTGCATAGTGTTTTCCAGGGTGGCTGCACCAGCTTGAATTCCCAGCAGTGTAGGAGGGTTCCCCTTTCTCCACATCCTCGCCAACATCTGTTGTTTCCTGACTTAATTTTAGCCATTCTGACATGTGAGGTGGTATCTCATTGAGGTTTTGATTTGGATTTCCCTGATGTCGAGTGATGTTAAGCACTTTTTCATGTGTCTGTTGGCCATTTGGATGTCTTCTTTGCAGAAAAACAAACACTTTTTAAATTCTGATGAGTACAATTGTAAGAGCAGTGACTAGAGATTCCTAGTTAATGAAAAGAAACTGAGAAAGTAAGAGGTTGCTTAGTAATGCAATATGAAAGTAAGATTAAAAGAAAGATTAAGACAAAATTCTGTGAGACCAAAATCCTCATTTCTTGAGGTGTAAGCTCTGCTGCCTGCTTTACTGTTACCTTCTTATTTCTGAATCTTGTAACCATTAAAGAATCCCTCTGGTGTTTGTAAGAAGCTTCCTTTGAAATATTCTATGGAACCCTTAATCTCATAATACACTGCATTCTAATTTGTCACAGGAAACTGCATATATCTTGGGATTTGTAACTTTTCATTTTTAAAATCTATGTTCCTTTATTAGGTAAGAATAACTTAGATTTATGACAGATTAATTTTTTTAAAGATTTTATTTATTAGAGAGAGACACAGCAGAGAGAGGGAACACAAGCAGGGGAGTGGGAGAGGGAGAAGCAGGCTTCCCACCAAGCAGGAGCCCGATGCGGGGCTCCAGCTCAGGACCCCGGGATCACGACCCAAGCCGAAGGCAGATGCCTAACGACTGAGCCACCCAGGCGTCCCAGATTCATTTTTTTTTAAATTATGGACATCTTTGTTTTGAGAAAGCTAGTCTAGTCAATTGAGCTTATTTGGTTAAAGATTGCACTTACATTCAGGCAGCAATTATTGAACATCTGACCTGTGCTAAAAGTATGCTGTTCTCTCTGCGTGTGCATCAACTAATCTTTGTATCAGCCCCATAAAGGGAAGCATTATTTGCTTATTTTATAATGCATTCATTCAGAAGCCCCTACAAGGTATTTTTATTCCTCAGCTTATCTTTGTGAACATCAGTTAATAGTTTCCAGTATTGTTGGTTTGAAAAGAATATAAGATCTGTCTTAAGTTTCTCTTCTTTGACATGTCACTTGCTTTTTTAATTCCAGACATCAATTTACCTAATACATAATCTTTTAAAATTTGAATTATAGAATATGCAAAAAACAGTAATTTGAGATTTTTGCATGTTTGATTAAAAGATAATTGCCCTGTGCATACAAATAATTTTAGTCCTTTGGCTAGGATTATTTTAGTTGTATTGAGAAGTGAATGTATTTTTCATATTGGGAGTTCTTCTAAATCAAGTAACTAATGACTCCTAATCCACAGATTCCCAACCAAGGTGTTTTGAAACCATGTCTGAATATTAATGAAAATATTATACTACTGAACTGTAAACTTGAAGAATAGGGTGGTAAATTTTGTTATGTATATTTCACAATTTAAAAAATAGAGAAGAATCCTAACAGGAATACTTTAGCCAGGGATATGTTCTATGGGATGTCCCGGTACTTCTTTTCACGCCTGTGTTAAGCCAAGGG
Organism: Callorhinus ursinus; assembly: GCF_003265705.2. Lineage (NCBI taxonomy): Eukaryota > Metazoa > Chordata > Mammalia > Carnivora > Otariidae > Callorhinus > Callorhinus ursinus. The sequence continues at coordinate 28,510,364 of NW_027397079.1, read as the reverse complement.
TTCAGCCAAGGGATAATGCCAAGTTACTATGCTACATTGAGACCTTATCTAGGATATAAAGTCTATTGTTTCTCTTTATCAATTCAAATCATTCCGTGGGAGATGGGGTGTGATGTGTATCCCTTTTACTTCTCCATAACACATACACCCAGACACATAATGTCAGTGGAATGCTTTAGGTTTTAATCACATGTGTCTCCTCTAGCTCCTCTAGCTAAAGACCTCTCAACTTTTCAATGAGTATAACTCAAAAAAGATTGTTCAAGACTCAGCTAAGGGTTGCCTTACTCTTAAAAGTATTCCTAAATTCCAGTAGGATGAATTATGTAGTCGTCTTTTAAAACCTATTAACAGCAAGTGGGAGCATCTCTCACAGTATTTACCTCACTTTGTTTTAATGGCTGGTTTTTGCATGTCTGCCCCACTTTTTTTTTTTAAGATTTTTTATTTATTTGACAGAGACAAAGAGAGGGAACACAAACGGGGAGCGGGAGAGGGAGAAGCAGGCTTCCCGCCGAGCAGGAAGCCTGGTGCAGGGCTCGATGCAGGGCTCGATGGAGGGCTCGATGGAGGGCTCGATGCAGGGCTCAATCCCAGGACCCTGGGATCACGACCCGAGCCAAAGGCAGATGCTTAACGACTGAGCCACCCAGGCGCCCTTGTCTGCCCCACTCTTAACAAAGACTGTGAGCTGCTTTCAAGCCAGAAATATCTCACTGATTCTCCAATTCCAAATGTCCACTGCTGAGCTGAGCAATAGAATATGCTTAATATACATTTGCTGTTTGTAACGTGAAGTATATTTATACTGAGTGGAATGGATTTTCATTTTGTCTTCAAAAAATAAACTATTGTCATTCCTACCCTCAAATCTTTTTTGGATTTTTTTTTTTTTTACTCTGACATCTAAAAGGAACACTCAGAATAAAATATCCGCTAACAAATTGTTTTTACTTTGCCATTTGATGGATGCTCACAGAAGGTTATAGGAGAAACTTTTTCATCATTGTAGGTTCCTAGATCAAGACCCCAAAAAGCAGGGTGAGAAAATTAGTCTTTAGTCTGTCCCAATATTTTGCCCTGAAAAATTAGTGGAAGATCACAAAGGTAACATAGCTGGCTCAGCAGGTTATATGTGTGCATTTTCAATAGATGACATATTTGAAACATTACTTTGTTTTATTTCATATAGTTGATCTGTAAGAAAGGTTTAAGAGGGTGGGTATAGGCCCAGGAAATTATCACAGAAGTAAATGGTCTTGGGATAATGAGAGAGGGAAGGAAGGTAGAGAGCCTGCCTCTCATAAGGGATATGGAGCAGAATAAGCTTCAGCATAGCATTTGAAGAGAATAAGTGGGGACAGAGTCAATTTTGAAGACAGTGCCACCCATCTCCAGAACTTCTACATTTTGTGAAGTTGAAACTAAACCTGTTAAACGATTAATCCTTTTCCTCTCTCCAGTCCCTGGGAACGACCATTCTACTTTGTCTCTGATTTTGACTCCTCTAGATACCTCAGAAACAGATTCCTACAGTAGTTGTCTTTTTTTGACTGACTTATTTCACTTAGCATAATGGCCTCAAGGCCCATCCATGTTGTAGCACGTGTCACAATTTCTTTCCTTTTTAAGGCTGAACAGTATTCAATTGTATACATATACCTCATTTTGTTCATCCATCCATCCCTTGAACATTTGTGTTGCTTCCACTTTTAGGCTATTATGAATAATACTGCTATGGATATTGGTGCACAGATATCTCTTCAAGACTGCTTTTCATTATTTTGGATGTATACCCAGAAGTGTTACGGCTAAATCACATTGTGATTCTATTTTTAATTTTTCAAGGAACTACCATAATGTTTTCCATAGTGGCTCCACTATTTTACATTCCCACCAACAGTGCAAGAGGATTTCAATTTCTCCACATCTTCACCAACACTTGTTATTGCTGTATCATTTAAGTTTTTTTCTAAGAGAGAGAGGGTGAGCACTGGGGGGAAGGGGGCCAGAAGGAGAGAATCCCAAGCAGACTCCTTGCTGAGCCCAGAGCCCAATGGGGCTCCATCTCATGAGCCTCAGATCATGACCTGAGCCAAAATCAAGAGTCTGATGCTTAACTGATCGAGCCACCCAGGTGCTCCACTGTTTCTTTTTTTTATTTTTGTTTTTTCGTAGTAGTCATCCTAATGGATATGAGATGATATATCTTTGAATTTTGATTTTCATTTCCCCAATGCTCCTATTTTGCTTTTAACTCCCAAAATTCATATTATATATATTTTTTCAGCCAGTTTAATATTGGAAAAAATATGTCCCCCAACTCGATGTAATGTTTAACAACATGATGTATAGAAAAGTCTTATGACATTCCAAATGCATAGACCATTTAGAATCACATTTTTAGAAGTGCCCCAGGAATCAAAAATAGGATCGGTATCTCGATATCACAGCTAATACTCAGTGTGAACCTTTCTCAACTATTGCATGTTTGTCCTAAAGGCTTTTTTTTTTTTCGCATTTATTTTTCATGTGTAGCCCTTAGTTTGTCTAGAACATGTTGTGAGTACTATGCCGGATGAGAGCACATTGAAGAAAATTGCAGATAGACAAGAAGATAACTATGATATACAAAACTACTGTTTATTAAAACCATATTGTTTGGTGATCAGAAATCTATGTTTCAAGCATTTTACACTGAAACATGAGAGCCTGTTATTTGTACATGGGTAATTTATCATGTTTTTTTACATTTTAGGAAATTTGGGGTTGACATGTGCATTATAGTTTTTCCCATTTAGAAAATTGGAAAATGGGCTCCTATTGATGCAGAAAGACCTTGTTTTCAGGTAAGGGTTACTGATTTTACCTCTATTTGGATCCGAACAACAACAACAACAAAGTGTTTTAAACAGTCACAAACTTACAGAAAAGTTGGAAAAACTTTTACTCTTGAACCGTTTAAGGGTAAGTTAGTGAACTGATGCCTCACCACTCCTGAATACTTCAGTGTGTGTTTCCTACAAAGAAGGAAATTCTACGTAATGGTACAATCATCAAAATCAGGAAATTGACACCAGTATCTTACTACCATCTAATCCTTAGACCCCATGTAATCTTCACCATTTGTCCCATGAGTAGGCCTTACAGCAAAAGGATCCAGATTAGAGCCACATGTTGTGGGGCACCTGGGTGGCTCAGTTGTTAAGCGTCTGCGTTCCACTCAGGTCATGATTCCCAGAGTCCTGGGATGGAGCTCCGCATCGGGCTCCCTGCTCTGCGGGAAGCCAGCTTCTCCCTTTCCCACTCCCCCTGTTTGTGTTCCCTCTCTCGTTGTGTCTCTCTCTGTCAATAAATAAAATCTTAAAAAACAAAAACATATGTTGTATTTCATGGCCAGCTCTCTTTAGTCTAGAATGTCTCATCAGTCTTTCCTTGATTTTAATACCTTGACACATTTGAAACAATTTATACAATGTCCTTCAGTTTGAGTTTGTGTGGTGTTTCCTCATGATTACATCTTCATCTGGACCCCTGCTTTTCATAGTGAACAAACCTATACTTAGAGATAATAAACTAAAATGTAGCCTTGAAATGATTTAAGACCCAAAAATCACAGAAAGGAAAACAAAATGGACTTGACAGCAACAACAGTTTCTATTCAAAGAACTCCACAGAGAGATGACAGACAGAAAAGTTACTTGACGCAAAACTAAGGATTGACATACAGAACTTACTGCTGGAAATCAAACAAAGAATATTGAGCCTCCTGTGATTTGAATAGGCAAATCCCAGAAGATGATGCCCACATGGCCAACAAATGTATAATGAGATGTTCAAACTAACTTGTAGAGGAGAATGCAAATTATAATGAAATACCACTTCATACTCCTCAGAATTTAAAAAAAAATCGTAAAGGTAGATAATATCATTAGGGAAATAGATAAACTATAGTGGATTCATATAGTGGAATACCATACATTAAAAGTTAGAAGCTAAATAATACAATAATGGTCACCATTTAGTGAAGTTAGAAAAAAATGCATAGCACAATACCAATATATTTATATGCATATGAGGCACAATACTATATATTTTACATGGTTAATTTGAGGATATATGTCAAATACATTAAAGGATACTTTTCAAGGAGAGAAATGAGATTCTGTATCCAGGATGAAAGAGGAAAGTGAGGATTTTGCAGACTTGTTGACCATATGCCATTAAATAAGAGGATTAAGTATACCTGTGCGTCTGAGAACCAAAAGAAAGTGGGGAGTTAATTTCCATAGCAAACTATGAAAGGATATAAATTATTTCCATGAACTTAAAAAATTATGTAACTATGGCAACTTTATTTCTTAAAGTGTTAAGATGACAATAAGCTAAATATAGTTGTAACCAAGACTGTAAATGTCATAAGTTCACCTGTCAAAAGATGTATTAAGATAAAAAGTTAATGTGTTGCACTGTTCTGTCACTAATTCCATGACACTAAATGGATGTTTTGCAATTCATTTCAATTCTGACACCACATGGTGTTAGCACAGACCCCTCAAGTGAAGTGCAGAGTCCTTCACAAGACTGTCCCCACTTCAGGCTTTTTTTGGTAATTTGTACCCAGTACTTTGGTTTTTGATTACTTGAGGCACCTCCAGTTTCCAATTTCCAATCATTCAAAGCTTTCAGATCTTGACTCAGAGTTTATCTCAACACTAATTTTTAAATAATTTTATTATTTTTTAAAAATAATAACCCATCCAATTGTTTTTGTTAAGATTTTATTTATTTGAGAGAGAGAGTGAGAGCACGAGCAGGGAAGAGAGAGAATCAGGTGCCCTGTCAAACAGGGAGCCTGACACGGGGCTGGATCCCAGGACCCTGGGATCATGACCTGAGCTGAAGGCAGATGCTTAACCAACTGAGCCACCCAGGTACACCTAACCCATCCAACTCGACATTTACTCCCTACCTTGCCTGTCAGCATCAGCACTAATAAATGTACCAGCATGTTTCTTAATTACTGGATTTTTGCATCTTAATTTCCTTGAAGGCTCATGTGAGAAAACATGCATAAGTGAAATTTGAGTAGATATACCCTCTGTGTTTGTGACAGACTGTTCTTTGCCTACTCAACAGTGATTCTTAGTTAGAAATGCATTTCTTTGCTGTTAAACCCCAGTTTTGTTCAGCTACTGCATGGAGAGCCCTTGAAATAGGCAGAAGATACATCCCTGCTCCAGACCTAGGGAATTATTCATAATTATGCCAGTCATAGTAACCTAGTTTGGGAGAAAAATGAAAAAAGGACAAATGCAAATTAAAAACACATCGAGATTCTATTTCTCACCTATCATATTAGCACAATTTTAGAAGCTTGACCGTGTACTCTGTTGGAGAAGGTCTGGGGAAACAGGCACTCTCATACACTATGGGAGTGTTAGGTTGCAGAGCAGAAGTCAATATCTAATGAAACTACATACTTTACTCTCTGACCCAGTAGCCCTACTTTCAAGAATTTAAATCCCCCAAGGGGCGCGTGGGTGGCTCAGTCGTTAAGCGGCTGCCTTCGGCTCAGGTGAGCCCCGCATCGGGCTCCCTGCTCAGCGGGAAGCCTGCTTCTCCCTCTCCCACTCCCCCTGCTTGTGTTCCCTCTCTCGCTGTGTCTCTCTCTGTCAAATAAATAAATAAAATCTTTTTAAAAAAAGTAATTTTATTTCTGCTTGCATATAGTTTAAGTTACTTCTATCCTTATTGATTTAATTTTCTTTTTCATATGTAGAACATAATATAAACTTTCAAAAGTAACATTTATCCAAAAAGGTGAATTCAGAAAAATGTCCTTCTTTCCCTTATCCCTTTCACCCAGTTCTCTGTGTGGTAACCAGCTTCATTGTTTTCTGCTTTTTCCAGTGTTCTTTTATGCAAAAATATTCATGTATATTTCCCCTTCTTTCTTATGCGAAAGGTAATATACTCTCTTGTACCCTGCTTTTTTCAATGTAATATTTCATAGAAAACACTCCTTGTTGGTTCATATAGATTGTCCTCGTTCTGTTTACAATGGCGTAGTCCTCTACTGGTGTATGTAACATAATTTGTTCAACTATGCCTAAATGTTTGGGCATTGAGGTAATTGCCAAGGTTTTGCAATTACAAATAATATATTTACATTTTATATTTTGGGGAATTTAAATTCTTTTTTTGAAGATTTTTTTTTAAAGATTTTATTTATTTGACAGAGACACAGCAAGAGAGGGAACACAAGCAGGGGGAGTGGGAGAGGGAGATGCAGGCTCCCAGCCCAGCAGGGAGCCTGATGCGGGGCTCGATCCCAGGACCCTGGGATCATGACCTGAGCCGAAGGCAGTTGCTTAATGACTGAGCCACCCAGGCGCCCCTAAAATTACTTGTTAAATGAATACAATAACCACACTGAAATGAAGAGTGGGGAGAGACCAAACCAAAATAACTTGAACACAGCACTTTGGCTATAAACCCTCATTCTAAAAGGGATTTGACTGATCTAAGATGTCACTGATATTAAGATGGGACTCAATTTCAGAGATGTTACACTATGAAGTAAAACAACCACCACAACAACAAGGGGCACCTGGACAGGTCAGTGGTTAGGCATCTGCCTTCAGCTCAGGTCATGATCCCAGGGTCCTGGGATCTAGCCCTGCATCAGGCTCCTTGCTCAGCGGGGAGCCTATTTCTCCCTCTCCTTCTGCCAACTCCCCCTGCTTGTGCTCTCTCTCCCTCTCAAATAAATAAATCTTTAAAAACACACACACACAGTATCTTAGAATCAATGGAAATTAGAGTTAAAGCAATAATCCAGATAACTCAAGAGTATTAGAATAAGCACCAAAGGTTCCTAGGCTGTCAGAGAAAGGGCTCTCCTGAAGCTTATGATAAATAATACATAAAAGTATATGTAGGGGCGCCTGGGTGTCTTAGTCTGTTAAGCCGCAGACTCTTGGTTTCGGCTCAGGTCCTGATCTCAGGGTTGTGAGACTGGGGGAAGTCAGCTTCCTCTCTCTCTCTCTCTCTCTCTCTCTCTCTCTCTCTCTCCCTCTGCCCCTCCCCCACTTGCGCACACACACTCTCTAAGATAAATAACTGAATATTTTTTTGTTAAAAAGTATATGTATATTAGGGGTAATGAGATTATTGTTTAATTGGTACAGAGTTTCTGTTTGGGGTGATGAAAAAGCTCTGGAGATGATAGCGGTGAGAGTTGCTTAACGTTGTGAGTGTACTTAGTGCCATGGGATTGTATGCCTAAAAATGGTTATAATGAGGGCGCCTGGCTGGCTCAGTCAGTGGAGCATGTGACTCTGGGCCTTGGGGTTGTCAGTTCAAGGCCCATGTCAGGTGTAGAGATTACTTTAAATTTTTTTTAATTAAAATAAATAAATAAAAGGGGCACGTGGGTGCTGCAGTCGGTTTAGTATCTGACTCTTGGTTTCCACTCAGGTCATGATCTCAGGGTTGTAGGATCAAGCCCCGTGTGGGGTTCCGTGATCAGCTTAGTCTGCTTAAGACTCTCTCTCCCGGGGCGCCTGGGTGGCTCAGTCGTTAAGCATCTGCCTTCGGCTCAGGTCATGATTCCCAGAGTCCTGGGATCGAGTCCTGCATTTGGGCTCCCTGCTCGGTGGGGAGGCTGCTTCTCCCTCTCCCACTCCCCCTGCTTGTGTTCCCTCTCTCGCTGTGTCTCTCTCTGTCAAATAAATAAAATCTTAAAAAAAAAAAAAGACTCTCTCTCCCTTTCCCTTCCCCCTCCCTGCTGTGCTCTCTCTCTCAAATAAATAATCTTTTAAAAATAAAATCTTAAAAATAAAATCCTTTTTTCTTAAAAATAAAATGAATGCTTTTGTACCCAAGTAACACAATGTGTAAAATATTTGAAACGTGTATATCAGGCAGCCTATAAATCAGTACTAAGGAAGTGACCCCCAAAAAAGGAAGTGATAAACAATAAATAATGAGCACTCAATTCACATACATGATCTAAATGTCAAAAAAATATGAAAAATTGCTCAACCTCACTAATTGTCAAAATATCATACGATTTTCCACCTATCATTTAGTCAAAGCATACAATGAATAGTATCTGGATGTATCAGACAGATTTGTGTTTAGAAGTAACAAAACCCCCAGATGAAGCTTAAACAGATATGAGAGGTTTTTTCCCCTGATGATAAGTTTGGAGGTAAGCGGTCCAGACTGCTATTCTGGTTTCATATCGCCATAAGGAACCCAAGTTCTTTTTCTCTTTCTTCTTAGCTCTCCCTAACATGTGGTCTTTAACCTCTTGCTTTTTTCTGGTGGCTTCAAAATGGGTGGCTCAGATGGTTATGCACATATATACATGCATGACAGAAGCAAAGAAAAAAGAAAGATGTTTAAGAATTATAGGTTTTATTTTTAAGTAAGATGACTTTACAACCAAAATACCAAAAACTGATAATGTAATCACCAAGTCCCTTGACTGCTCTACCAACCTCAGCTTTCCCGACTTCCATCAGACCGCAGAGGTCATAGAACATAAAGCATGGGACAGACTTGGGTGTGCATTCCTACTCCACAGTTACTATCTGTGTGACTTGGGTGTGTTTTAAAACCCCTCTACAGGGCGCCTGGGTGGCTCGGTTGTTAAGCGTCTGCCGTCGGCTCAGGTCATGATCCCAGGGTGCTGGGATCAAGCCCTGTATCGGGCTCCCTGCTTGGCGGGAAGCCTGCTTCTCCCTCTCCCACTCCCCCTGCTTGTGTTCCCTCTCTCCTTGTCTCTCTGTCAAATAAATAAAATAAAATCTTTTTAAAAATAAATAAATAAAACCCCTCTACGTCTGTTTCTTCATCTATAAAATAGAGGATAATAGCAGTACCTGTGTCATAGGATTACTGAAGGATTAAACAGGAAGATACAAGTAGAACATGTAGCATCTAGGAAGGACTCAAAAAAGCATTCGTTTTTGACAGTATAACTCGACTAAACTTTTCAGATGCACTATTTTCACAAACTTGTTTCCCTACCTCCAACTCTAAGAACATTCTGTCACATGAATTCCAAACACATTTGCTTCTACCTCAAGGACCTCCCTCCCCAAACACTATCCACAGTTCCCATTTCTCCAGGCATTTTTTACTGTTCTCAATCCATTTTCTCTAGGAACGTTGAAAATACCATCCTCATTTGCATTCTGAGCTTTCCAGGTTTGGCTGAAATTCAGCCTCCTTTAAACCTTTATAAACTAACATCCTCCATGACCGCAATATCTATTGAAATGATATAGGTGCTCCTTCTCTTCATCACCTTTTCATGGTTTGTCCTTCACTTGGTTTGGTACTATTTACAAGTCACTTGAATATCAGGATGTCTTCCAGCCTCATTTCTAGCCACATGACCTATTTCTATTGATAGAAGTAGCTTTTCAGACCATAATATTTAACACATGTGTTCTTTACAAAAAAAAAAAAAATCCTTGCAACTTTTTTTCCTCTTCAGGCAGTTTCAAGGTTTTGCCTGGGAAGAAGGTTCAAAATTCAGTTCAAATGCCACCTTCCTAAAGCTTTCTGTAACTGTTGCCCAGAGGCATAAGGCATTTACTATGTTGTTCTCATACTGTCCTATTGGATAGGCACTTGTAAAATGTTTCTTCATAACCTGAAAAGGTAGGCCTTACTAAGCCCTTTTAATAGATGAGGAATCTGAGGTTGGGGGAGATTTGGTGATTGCCCAAGGACACAGCTATGAAGCTGGCAAAGCCAAGATCAGACGACTTGCCTTCTGACAGAGGATGTTGCCTCTCACCTGCGTTGAGCGGCAGTAGTATGTGCTTAGCATCTGCTCTACAAGGGACGTGGCAGTTAGCAGTTGCTCAATAAATATTTGTTGAGTGTACAAATCATTGGAACTCAGTAAACACCGCAGAAAATGCAGCAAAGAATACTGGAGCTGGAAGGGACACAGATTGTTATACAGAAAAATCATGAAAGAGGGGCGCCTGGGAGGGTTCAGTCGGCTAAGGGACTTCGGCTGGGGTCATGATCTCGGAGTCCTGGGATCCGGCCGGCTTCAGGCTCCCCTCTGGCGCGGGGTCTGTTTGTCCTTCTCCCTCTGCCCCTCCCCCCACTAGCGCTTGCTCTTTCTCAAATAAATAAAATCTTAAAAAAGAAAGAACGAACGAAAGAAAGAACGAACGAAAGAAAGAAAAATGGAGGCTTCAAGATGTTAGGGTCCACAGCTAGTTAGTGGCAGAGATAAGCCTAGAAAGAATTCATACACCAAATAAACAGTATTATTGAAGGCTTGCTACGGAGGAGTGCTAGACTCTGGGGAGACAACGTTGCCAATTCCTCTCCAGAGCGCTGAAATAGCACTGCAGGAGACCAAGGTGGGTCTAAGTTCCCAGAGAAAAGGTGTGAAGGAAGGACCAGGAGATATTAGTCCCGACCCCAAGTTGGGAAGGAGGATAGAGAAGGGAGGAGGGGAAAAACGGAGCCACCCCCGGCGCCCTCCCCCGGGGCCGTTTATCCGCCGAGCCACACGGGGACGCTGCATCCTTCCTCGCGTCCCAGCCCCGGCGGCGCCGCCTGCTCGCTTGTTCCCGGCGGAAATGCTCAGGCGATGACGGAAACCCAGAGGGAGGGGAGAGAAAGAGCGAGAGAAGGGGCGAGAGAGCCGGGAGAGGCCGGCGCGCGGGAGGTGGCGGCGGTGGGTGGTTAGCGTCCGGCAGGTGCTGCGCCGAAGACCCGCGCCGCACCGCCGCCAACCTCTCCGCGCCCTTCACCCACTCCCAGGGCGCGCAGCCAGGCGGGCGAGGGTCTTCTGGAGGCCGCGCGCCGGGAGCCGCCCGCTGGCCTTGGGCGGGGCGAGGGGCCCGCAGCCGCGCTCCCCCGCTCCCTCCTCTCCCGCTGGGAGCTGGCGGCCGCGGCGGCGGCGGGAGAGGGGAGCGGCGCCCGGGGCGGGGGTGGGAAGGGGCGGGGAGGGGGGAGGGAGGCGGCGGGCAAGGGGATCGGGCCGCCATGGACGACAAGGCGTTCACCAAGGAGCTGGACCAGTGGGTCGAGCAGCTGAACGAGTGTAAACAGCTTAACGAGAACCAAGTGCGGACGCTGTGCGAAAAGGTAAGAGAAAAGAGGAGAAATGCGGGAGCGCTGGGCCCGCTGGGGGCGTCCGCGGCGGTCCCTCCGCTCCCCTCCCCGGCCTGTTCGCGCTGTGCTCGGCGTAGCCGGTCCGGGGCCCCGCGGGGCTGTGTCTCCTTCCCGGGACGCCCACCTGGGCGGCGGGACGGGCCATTCCAGGACCGGGCTTGAGCTGGCCTTCCCGGGCTCCTCTGTCTCCCCTGGGGACCCACCCTGCGGCCCCGTCTGGAAGCTCACTTCACTGGCCTCAGGGGCCCGTGTAGACGGGAGGGGAAACGTGGCACCAGGAATCCACGCCCTAGATTTTATTGGGGTCACCGACGCTCTCCTGGGGATTACTGACCCTAACGTTTCACACGAGGACTGGCGATCTCGGCGCTTTAGAATGCCGGCAGATTAACATAATGCAATCTTTTATTTGAAAATGCACCGAAAGTTAACCTGGATGATGTTAGTGCTAATGAACTTGTTAATAGATGTAGGGTTTTTCTCAAGTGAATCGGGCCCTTCAAAAATCACTAACTTGGAATGTGTCAGGCGTTTGTTTTTAGAGAGGTGGGTGTAATGGCAGACTGGTTTTTAAATAGAGGTTGACTTTGGTTTAAATAGACGGTGACTAGTCTTCGCACTGACTCTTGGAAGCGTATGTTGATTGTCAAAAACGAAACAGTGTGTCTTAAGTTTGACGACAGTGATTACTGTTTTTGTAGCCCATTTCAGAAAGTTATTTCTATTTCTATTGTACGTAAAGTGTTTGGGGATTTTGGTGGTTGTTTTCCTATACCAGAGTAATAAAATATGCAGGTGGTTAACTGCTTACAGTCGTTCTTGATCGGGTGATCTTGGGCCACTTTCTGAATTCTGTATCCATTGTTTTCTTAACCGCTGGAATTATTTCACACTCTTTATCTTTAAAGTCTAGAATTTTTCTCATTCAATTTTTATAATCTGGACTAAATGTCACATTTTTATGTGGAAAGGTGCTATATGAAAGAGTAACAACGTTATTCTTAATGTTGGGTTTGTTTGTATTTTTAAGGCATAATCTTTAAGACCTTTTTGATAGTTTGTGTTTGGAACTCAGAATGCCTCAGAAATACATTGGAGAAGGAAATAATAGGGCACTCTTAAAATTATGCAATTTAGGGATGGAGGAATAATAGCTAATATTAAGTTAGAATAGTGTTTTTAACAAGTATGTTATCTAAGACCTTTATATATTAAATAACTCTTTGTTAACACAGGAGAATTTCTGTAAATAGAACTGCCAAGCTAATAGTATTTTTTTTATTTCTGGAACAAACATTACTTACAGCTTCAAGTCGACATTCAGTTTTCTTGTTTGATAACCTATAATTTCATGAGTCTTAAAATTTATATTTTAAATTGCTCTCTCAGGGTCTAGTGTCAGCATTAAATTTTGAAATACCTAGTTTTGAAATTAGTTGAGTCTGTTAACCCTGCTATGGACATTAGATACAGACTTGAAGTTACGGACAAAGTTCGTGTTGAATCAGTTTTTCCCTTTGACTCTCTGATAATTTTAAGATATATTCCTGGAGAAGAATATTGTACTGCTACTCAATCACACTTAAGTCTTTTTTTTTGTTTTTTTTTGTGTTTTTTTTTTTTAAGTTTTATTCATTTAACTAATCTCTACCCCTAACGTGGGGCTCAAACTCACAAGCCTGAGATCAAGAGTGAGATGTTCCTCCAACTGAGCCAGGCAGGCGCCCCTCAATCACACTTAAATCTTGAGGAAGCTTTCTGTATTTGTCAAGAGAGATTATTTGTACTTCAGCTCTTAAATAAATTGGACTACCAATCCCTAGGACCTTTTAGGTCTATATTTAAGCTTATATGTTCCTCACTTAAAAAAAAATTGTACTTATCCACTAAACCTGAACTTTTATTTTTTTAAAGTATTTGAGAGAGAGCGAGCACTCGCGGCGGGGAGGGGCAGAGGGAGAGGGACTCAGTGCAGAACCCAATGCAGGGCTCCACCCCACCACCCCAAGATCACGAGATCACGACCTGAGCCATAACCAAGAGTCGGATGCTTAACCAACTGACCACCCAGGCACTCCTAAACATGAATTTATAAGTGAAAATCCCCAATCATTTAGCTTTGGCCTCTACCCCTTGTTGCCAGTGGAATGCAGAAGTGTAGTATTCCTTTCTCTCTACCCTTTTGAGCAGAGCTTGGTTTTACAATCGTCCTCTAGCTACTGTGGCGTTCCTTGGTGGCATATATATTCTATCATCTAACCTTAGTCTTTGGTTCCATTTTATATCTCTATCTCTAACATTCTTTTTCCTGACAAGTGTAATGTTTACTTACTGTAAACTCTGGTATTCTGTGTATCTGGCTCCACCCAGTCTCTTTGACCTCTGATTCCTTTTTTGTAAGGTAAGTGTAACATTTGCCTATCTCCTAGGATGCTTGTGAATATTAAAATACTATCTGTGTAAAGTACATTAAGCAATAAACTATTCTAGGAAAAGCCACATAAAGATAGCTGTTTTATCTTGTTTTAAATCTGTCATCTCATTTTCTTTTGGGAAAAGATGCAAAGTAAATAGATGTGTTGACATGACTTCTCTGTGGAGAATGTACTTCAAAAGAGGTTTTATATATAGTGGTTGTAGAACCCTGAAAAATACAGTTGCAGTATTTCATGTGATCCCTGTTATATGAAGCACAAAGTACTAGGACTAGTAGCAATTTTGTGAAGTAACTTTAAACTCTTTGCCTTCTCTCCTTAATGCTTCTTCTCCCTTTCCAGGTCAAGAATGGTAGGCTTATAGAAAGAATATAAAAGAAAAATAAAATGTTAAACCTAGTTACACAGATCTTCTTTTTGTTTAATTCTTTGTGACCGGATTGATTTTTGGTTTTGTTTTTTTCTAATAACATGAATTTTGTGGAGTCTACTGAAAATATTACTCTATAGGAAGTTGCATTAGATGGTGGTGATTTTTCCCCTCAAAATTAAATTCCTGTTTGGGGCGCCTGGGTGGCTCAGTCGTTAAGCGTCTGCCTTCGGCTCAGGTCATGATCCCAGGGTCCTGGGATTGAGCCCCGCATCAGGCTCCCCTGCTCAGCAGGAAGCCTGCTTCTCCCTCTCCCACTCCCCCTGCTTGTGTTCCTTCTCTCTCTTTGTCTCTCTCTGTCAAGTAAATAAACAGAATCTTTTTTAAAAACAATTAAATTCCTGTTCTAAATCAGGTTGCTTAAAAACCGAAGGAGTCAGCTGAAATTGAGACCAAAGTAGTACTGATAAAAGCCCTATTTTGAGGTAGTGGCAAAAATAAGATCCATCCTAATGCCAAATAGGGAAGAACTACAAAAATATGAGTATGGATGTCCTGTCCTTCGAGGTTAATTTCTGTGCAGAAAAAAATTGTTTACATAAAATAGTAAGGCACATTTTCTGAGAGGACTAGCTCTTAAATTAGCAGTCCAGTTTTTGAAGCTAACTGCAAATTTGATTTATGTATATAGAGAAACTGTTTCTGTGATTCATTTCTGTAACAGCAGTGTGTACAGTAATTTTAAAAGATAGTGTGTCTCGAGAGCCAGTTTGGCACCGTTCAGGACATTGTGTGACTAGAACTATATTTAACTCTTGGTAGCATTGAAGAAGAGAAACTTTTCAGGCTCTTTACCTAATAAACTTTATTTTATACTGAAGAACCTCAGTAATGATACTCTTAAGTAGGTAGGGAAATTTAGCCTGTTTGTGTGCTCGAAGATCTTAATTCTGATGATTATAAAGTGCCTACTTAGAAAAATTTTAGGCTTTGTAGTAATATAAATACATAAATATTATGTAAGACTAATGGTTAGGTTTCTGGGTTGTGGCTTCAGCCTTAAAATAGAAATATCATTAGGATATTACTTACCTCATTACTGTGGAATAGCATGCTTAAATTCCTGAACGCCTGAAACCATCTTAATGAAATCTAGATTCTAGTAAAAATGATTTTTGTGCATAGAGAAAAATCTCTTGGATTACTTTTTTTTTTTCTTGACAGGTTGTAGCTAAAAATTAGTGGTCTTAACAGCCAGAAAACCTAACTGGTACTTCATCTTAATTTCCCTTGAGCTTTGGTGGTTCATTTGACAGAGTCTAAAATGCAGTGATGTAGAAAGTAGCTCCTTCCTTTCTTACTATAACACAGAATGACCTGATTACAGTGGAATATGAGGTTAAAACCCAATTCTGGTGACTGAACCAATTGTCGTTTTCCACACTTACCTAAGCTAGACTCTCAGCAGACAGGTAAAGAAACTGAAGCAAACTAGACTAATATGAACTGCTAATGACTAGAGCAGACTTAAAAATCAGTTCATTTCTCGACTTTATATGTGATGTGTGAAACAATATCTGTAGATAAATGAGTCTACATTATATATATTTTTTCTACATAGAGTAGTTTTTTTGTAGCATATGCCTTCTAATTTGAAGACCTGCAGAAATTTTTTCTTTGCCATCTTTTCTTCAGGATAAATACTGTGGGGGACTTAGTGAATGAAGTCCTTCTTTGGTAAAAGGAAACCAAATACCAGACTTTGAAGATAAAATTAATGCCAAAACAATCACTGTGTTTTAGACGATATAAACTATATTTATTTTCTGAAGTTAGTCTTTCTAAGAAGAATGGCATTAAAATCATAGACGTAATCTATTGTGTATGAGAATTTGAGTTTACTTTAGATTAAATAGGAATTTTGAATTATTTTGAACTGATTTCCTTATAATTCTCCTTCATGTAAGTTAAATGTAAACCTAATGTTCTTTAAAGTAACTTGCATAAAGAAATATTTTCTTTCAGGGGCGCTTGGGTGGCTCAGTCGTTAAGCGTCTGCCTTCGGCTCAGGTTGTGATCCCAGGGTCCTGGGATCGAGCCCCTTGTCGGGCTCCCTGCTCCGCGGGAAGCCTGCTTCTCCCTCTCCCACTCTCCCTGCTTGTGTCCCTGCTCTCGCTGTGTCTCTCTCTCTGTCAAATAAATAACTTTAAAATATATATATTTTTTTCTTTCGCACTATTCCTTTACTGATGATTAAATCTTGTCTATACTTCCTATAACATTACTTTTCAAGTCTAAATTTCTTTAATAATCATATTAAGCTAGGGAATGAGGTCAACTTATTACAGATTTGGTTACTTTTCTAGGGAATGGGGAAGCTGAAGCTTAGAGTTGGTTTGCTGTCTCCTGTAGTCTGGGACAGTTTATTGCTTGCAGACTGCCCTTTGACTGAAATAACTTGCGCAAAAGAACTAAATGATAATCTTGCGGTGCAATCTGAGATAACTGACTTGCACTACATAGCACTATGATATAGTACAACGAAAGTGTACAAATTCCATTGAAGATCTGCTAAATAATGTTGTTTTTTTTTTAAGATTTTATTTTATTTGACAGAGATAGCAAGAGCAGGAACACAAGCAGGGGGAGTGGGAGAGGGAGAAGCAGGCTTCCCAGTGAGCAGGGAGCCCGATGCGTGGCTCGATTCCAGGACCCTGGGATCATGACCTGAGCGGAAGGCAGACGCTTAACAACTGAGCCACCCACGCACCCCTGTTTTATTTATTTTTTTTTTTAGATTTTATTTAATTATTTGTCAGAGAGAGCACAAGCAGGGAGAGTGGCAGGCAGAGGGAGAAGCAGACTCCCCGCTGAGCAGGGAGCCTGATACAGGACTCGATCCCAGGACCCTGGAATCATGACCTGAACCGAAGGCAGATGCTTTAACTGACTGAGCCACCCAGGCGCCCCTAATCTTTTATACAAAGACAGTCATTTTATTTTGAGAATGGATTGGGAAGGTGAGATTGTGTCCTCACCAATTCGGGGTTTTTTTTGTTTTGTTTTGTTTTGTTTGTTTGTTTTAAGATTTTATTTCTTTATTCTTAGCAGGAGCCGGGGAGGGGGGTGCACAGGGAGAGACAATCTCAAGCAGACTCCTCGCTGGTTACAGAGCCCCCCATGGGACTCAATCTCACCACCCTAAGATCATGACCCTGAGATCATGACCTGAGCAGAAACTGAGAGTCAGATACTCAACCACCTGAGCCACCCAGGCGCCCCTTGCCCATGTAGTCTTCTATGAAACTTTGTTTGAAGTGACTTTTTAGCATGCAGTTTTTTTATGTGCCAAGGTAGTGTGTAGGCTCTCCTTTAATTTTGCTCTTTCCGTTTCATAGAGAGGAAAGTAGTTACAAAGTTTCTTCTATCTTTGAAAGATTTCCTATGGAGGGATAAGGAGAATTGGCTCAGAATTGGCTTGGTGCAGTCTTGTCTTTGCTTTAGAAGCAGGAGAGGCACTTGTTCTGTGGAAATGAGAAAGAAAAGAGTGGCGAATGAATGCTGTCATTGTGGGTTTTTACACCATATATTCAACAAATTTTAGTTGTACTCCTATGTGCCAGATGCTGTTCAAAGTGCCAGAAATTCAGCTGTGAACAGAAGAGGGGACAGATGATAAACAGATTTAGTAGAATGCCAGACAGTGATTCTTGGTAGGAAGAAAAAGCAGAGGATAGGGGAGTGATGGGCTTGAGTTGAGGAAGCTCTTTTAATAGAGTGGTCAGAAAGCCTTGCATGTTATTCATAAGGTGATTTACTTTTGTGATCTGAAAGGGTATTGCAGGAATTAGAGGGCACAGTTCCCAAGACTGCTCTCATGTGTGACTGCATGTTCAGTGGGTTCCAAAACTGCTCTTCCAGGTTCAGTAATTCACAGGAAGGCCTCGCAGAACTCACTGAAAGCTGTTATATTCGTGATTACAGGGGAAGAATACAGATTAAAATCAGCCAAGGGGAGAGACATGTAGGGCAGAGTTCAGAAGGGCCTGATATCTTCAATCTCTAGTTCCTTCAGAGGCAGAACAGACACTGGGTCACCAAAAGCCCTCATCATAAATCAACTTGTTAGACTGTCCAGTGGTCAGAGCCCCCAGGCAAAGACACTCACGTGAATCAGGACATTCTGGGGCCTGGCAGTCACCTTCCAGTAGGCAAGAGCAGATGCCAGACCTCTCTGTGAGTAAGATTCTTTACATAGACTTTTACTCCATAACAAATTTTAGGTGACAAGAACTTTAATAAATAAGTGAAAAATAATGCCAAAATACATGGGTAGATTTATCAGAATCATAGTGTGTAGGATATGAGGTTATTTTCCTTCTGAGTTGTATATTCTTTGTTGTAATTTCATAACATTTTCTTGATTCTGTAAACTCTTTGAAAATGCAGAAAGTTAGCCATTTAATGTTTAAAATATTCTTTCCCTTTTTAAAAATTTCTACTGGACATTTTAGCATTTTTGTATAGTCAAAATGGTCCAGCTTTTCCTTAAGCTTTGGAAAGGAAATAAAAAGTTCAGGTTCCTTAATTCCATCCCAGAGACTGATTATGGCTTGGCAGGTCCAAAAATCTGCATTTTTAAAGACATCACAAGTTTTGTTATCTAGAAGTTCCATATTGCATTTTGAGAAATGCTGGTTTGAGAAATATGCTAAGATTCTGATTTACCTTTTTTCTTAAGTTTGGATCAGCTTCCAACATTTTCTCCTTTGTGCTTTCAGTGTTGCAAGATGTCTCTGTGAGCTTCTTTACTGAGATTTTTGCCAGCATCACTTCCTCTGGGATATCTGCATTCTTTTCACCACAACCACTTTCCTCATATATGTCAATAAGTTTTCTTATTTATGTCACTAAGTCTGTTTCCTGGATACATATCTAGAGTCTCTCCAAGGGCAGCAGTATCCACATCCCGCAGTCAGCCATTTCTTCTATATATTTCTTTTTCTTTTCTTTTTTTTTGGATTTATTTATTTATTTATTTATTTATTTATTTATTTATTTGACAGAGAGAGACAGCGAGAGAGGGAACACAAGCTGGGGGAGTGGGAGAGGGAGAAGCAGGCTCCCCACTGAGCAGGGAGCCCGATGCGGGGCTCCGTCCCAGGACCCTGGGGATCATGACCTGACGTGAAGGCAGATACTTAACCAGCTGAGCCACCCAGGTGCCCCTATATATTTATTTGAGTTTCATTTCCAGTTTTACCACTTTTCATTTCTTTGCTGCAGTTTCATCATTGTTGACCAAATCCTCCTTTTGAGTATCCATTTTTGTAAAATGTCACATGAGTTTATTGCTAAAAGGTAAGGAGGCAATGCAGCTATACATTTTGTTGTCTGGGTATAAACCTAGTAAGAAATATGCTATGACCCATCCCTAAAAGACTTTGAAAGAAGTAATGTGATTGGTTATTGATTATGATGCTGCACCTTTTGTTTATGTAGTGACTTGTATACTTGTAATTTTTAATTACAGTAAATTACTGTGGTAACTTAAATTTGAACCACGTTGTTGGGGGCCCAGTTTAACTAAACCTTGGTGACGAAATTCGTGCATATAGGAACTAATACAAAGTGAGAGCTGCCTATATTAAAGAGAAATGATTGGGAGGATTCAAGTCCACTGAATAATTTTGTTCTAACTCCATTGGGCTACAACAATATTTCACACATTTCCCTCACCCTGGGAAAGAAACTCTGCCATTAGCAGTCACTCCCCATTCTCCCCTCCCCCATCCTTGGCAACCACTAATCTGCTTTCTTAGACATTTTATATAAATGAAATCATGCAATATGTAGTCCTTTATGTCTGGCTTCTTTCACTTGGCATAAAATTTTCAAGAATCTTCCATGTTGTAGTATATATCAGTACTTCATTCCTTTTTATGGCTGAATAAAATTCCATTATATGGTTATAGCTCTGTGATTGTTTAATTAAGTTATTGCCATCTGGAATTTTTTTTTGAAGTTTAAAATTATTTTTTCAGATTTAAAAAGTAATACGTACTTTTAAAATTTTTAAACATCTTACAACTGTAGGGGAAAGAACACCCACTTTCCCTATCCACTGCCCTCCTACCTCAGAGACAAACATGGTTTTCCACACCTTGTTCTTTTTTTTTTTAAAGATTTTATTTATTTGACAGAAAGAGACACAGCGAGAGATGGAACACAAGCAGGGTTAGTGGGAGAGAGAGAAGCAGGCTTCCCGCTGAGCAGGGAGCCCCATGCAGAACCCTGGGATCATGACCTGAGCCGAAGGCAGATGCTTAATGACTGAGCCATCAAGGCGCCCCCCCACACACCTTGTTCTTGATGTGCAAAAGACATGTGTTGGGGAGAGGGGTATTTTTGGTATATTGTTTTTGTTAAAATGGGATCATTGGTATAACATCCTAAAACTTTTCCCTGAGCAGTATATCTTGACTTATGTACATGCACATACCTCATTCTTTTTTTTATTTCAACAGATTATGTGATTTATTGTTATGTATGTTTCCAGGCTTGCAATTGCTTGGCATACAGACACTTGACTGTTTTTTGTTTGTTTGTTTGTTTGTTTAAAGATTTTATTTATTTATTTGACAGAGAGAGACACAGCAAGAGAGGGAACATAAGCAGGGGGAGTGGGAGAGGGAGAAGCAGACTTCCCGCCGAGCAAGGAGCCTGATGCGGGGCTTGATCCCAGGACCCTGGGATCATGACCTGAGCTGAAGGCAGACGCTTAACGACTGAGCCAGCCAGGCACCCCCAGACACTTGACTGTTGCTAAACTGAAAGGAAAGGTTCACTTCCTTACATTGAAAAAAAAAAAAAAAAAAAAAAAAAGCTCTCATTTATCATTTATGGAAGAACCTTGTAACTATATGGCTAAAGTCAAAAACACAAGAAATAGTAAGTGTTGCCAAGGATGTGGAGAAAAAAGGAATCTTTGTGCACTGCTGGTGGGAATGTAAATTGATGCAACCACTGTGGAAAACTGTGGAGTTTCCTCAGAAAATTAAGAATAGAATCATCATACAATCCAGTAATTCCACTACTGAGTATTTACCCAAAGAAAACAGAAACACTAATTAAACAAGATCTGTGCACCCTTATATATATTACAGCATTATTAAAATGGAAGCAAATACCATGTGATTTCACTTATAGGTGGAATTTCAGAAACAAAACATGAACAAAGAAGAAATGAGACAAAAAAAACAGACTCTTCAATACAGAGAACAAATTGGTAGTTACCAGAGCGCTGGGGTGAGGACATGGGTGAAATAGATCAAAGGAGAGTACAAGTACCTTGAACACTGAGATGTATAGAACTGCTGAATCATCCTATTTGTACACGCAAAACTAATATAGTACTGTGTGTTAACTGTACTTGAATTAAAAAAAAATAGATCAAATGTCATTTATGGAAGAACCTTGTAACTATAGGAGGAAAGGCACCCTACTTATATTAATTTAGCTCTGTAGGATTTTTAACTTCATTTAATCTCACCTCTTTCATAGATCAGTCTGTTCTGTGGCTTTCCTCAGGTGAATTTACCTATAATTTTTTTTAAGATTTTATTTATTTGAGAGAGAATGAGAGAGAGCATGAGAGGGAAGAGGGGTAGAGGGAGAAGCAGACCCCCTGCCGAGCAGGGAGCCCGATGCGGGACTCGATCCCGGGACTCCAGGATCATGACCTGAGCCGAAGGCAGTCGCTCAACCAACTGAGCCACCCAGGCGCCCTACCTATAATATTTTAGAGCAGATTATTTATGTGTAAATAGAAGGGAAAGAAAATTTGCATACTGACTCTGCCAAAACCAAATTCAGTAGCTTTTCATTAATATGGCTCTGGTGATAGGCAGCAGCACAAAAATAGAATGTCACCTGTTGGACAGAGGAAATTTAGTTTACATTCTGCGTTCCTAAAACATGGGTAGAGGGGGAAATAGTTCGTTCATCCTATTTTATGTGAGTGTCATTCCCAAATTTTTCTTTTCTCAGTTCTCATCCTAAGACAGATTTGGTTCATAGCAGCAAGAAAGAATATGTCTTAAATGGGTGAGAAAGGGAACAGGTTTGAATGGATAGGTATACAGCATTGCGTGCAACAGTAACAGCTTCTGCCACATGGCATTTACCATCCCCACAGTCGTTCACTTTACAGGTTTAAACTTGGTCTTATATCCTAGAGATGATTAAAGTTTGGGTGTTAAGTAGCATTAAAAATCACTCATGACCGTTCCATATAGAATCACAAGGTGTACAAAAAAGACATAGCAATCCTGAGACAACTGTCTATAGCAGGCCTCATTTCAAGGTCACCCTTGGACAGTGTCTGGGAACTTGAATTTGGGGAGGGTTCCCACCATCCCCTCTTAAGAATGACTCACTGTGGGCGCCTGGGTGGCTCAGATGGTTAAGCGTCTGCCTTCGGCTCAGGTCATGATCCCGGGGTCCTGGGATGGAGCCCCGCATCGGGCTCCCTGCTGGGCGGGGAGCCTGCTTCTCCCTCTGCCTCTGCCTCTCTCTCTCTCTCTCTGACTCTCATGAATAAATAAATAAAACAATTAAAAAAAGAATGACTCACTGTGCCTAAACTGTTATGCAAACAGTATGATTTATGCTGAGCACATGCTTTCCTCACTTTGGTAAATGCTAGGCAGAGGGTACTTAGGTTACCAGCTCCCAATTACAAGTCCTGGGCACTAAGTCTCTAATGAGTTTCCATGGTAGACAGCATTTCATACTTCTTGTCACAACTCATTGCTACAGGCATTCAGTGCACTGTGAGGCTCCCCGGGGAGAGGATTCTTGGAAGCTTGCACCTGATTTACTCAGGACTTTGCTTTCCTGTGCCTTTTCCCTTTTCTGATTTTACTTTGTATCCTTATGTTGAAATAAATCATAACCATGAGTATGACTCTATATTGAGTTCTGTTGGTCTTATTTGCAAATCACCACCAAACCTGGGGAGGTTTTGGGGGGCCCATGACACACAAAGGTTTTTACATTAAGAATTTTAAATATTAGGGCGCCTGGGTGGCTCAGTTGGTTAAGCAACTGCCTTCGGCTCAGGTCATGATCCTGGAGTCCGGAGATCGAGTCCCACATTGGGCTTCCAGCTCAGCAGGGAGTCTCCTTCTCCCTCTGACCCTCCCCCGTCTCATGCTCTCTCTCTCTCATTCTCTCTCTCAAATGAAATCTTTAAAAAAAATAAAAAGAATTTTAAATATTAGGTGAAGTGTATACTTCTGCCAGTCCAACACATCATTTCCCTGAAGGCAGTCCAAAGTGATCTTACAATAATATGATCGCTTGGTGAGCCAGGAATCTGAAGAAAGGGTGTAAGTTAAAAACTAAATGTTTAAAAGCATCAGGGGATTTATACAGTGGAGATAAAAATTTGGGGGGTGGGGTGGATATCACAGTGATCTGAGAAGTACTTTCTTCACTACTATGTAGTTAGAAGCTCAGGGCATATTACTGTGAAACATACACACATTCTATATCCTGTCTTAACCCATCCATATAGTTTTGTAAAATCTGTGCTGGTTTAAGATAACCATATATCCTTAAAAGAACATTGAATTGGAGAATATTTGTATTTTGGTGCTTTTCATTTTTATATTTAAAGTAAGGCAGTAAATGATAGGGGTTGCATATCAAGCAGATTTCCTTTTCAAAGTTGGAACCATCATTTGAGTGTTGATTTTAAAAAAATAATAATAGTAATAAATAGAAGACATCAGCCCCAATGGAACCTTCTACTGATTTGTGCTATTCAGTAGATTGTTTTTTTCCTGAACAAAATTGGGAAACTGTCTTATGGAGTAAACTTGGTAAAAAGTTGTTTCATTTGTGATTTTACACATTTTTGAGCTATTTGTCAGACTCTGTGTTAGCTGACTAATAATTTAGAATCTCCATCAGTTATAATTGGAATTACACCTTGCAGCATGTACCTTCTACCCTCCACCTTCATTCTGGTCACGTGCCAGTGATGCACTAGCGCAGCAGGGAGCGCGCCTCGGCTGGCAGTGAGATGTAGCCGAGTGGCTGAGTGAGACTTCTGGGAAAGTTTTAGAAGATGGATAGACTAGGCAGGCATGTACTCTGTGGTCTTTTGTCCTTTCTGCTTTCTTGCTGAAATAGGGTACCAGATACAGTGACTAGAGATGTACCACCCTCTTGTGACCATGAGTTGGCAGTTCAGTTTACTGAGGGTCACAAGGAAGGTAGGTGGAAAGACAGAAGGAATGCTGTCCTGATGATCCTTGAGAAGATGCACCAATCCAGGGATGCCTGCCTCCAGGCTTCTCGTTAATGTGAGAAAAACAAGGCTGCGGTTTGTCTTCTCTGCCCCCCCCCCACAGAAAAGGATAATTTCAGTAATATAGTAGTAAATAAATAAAAATAACGTATTTGCCACACAGCTGAAAATCAACCCTTAAAGAATTTCAGTTTGGAAAACAATAGCTGTTTCCAGATTATACATGTGGAAGTAAGACTGCATATTTTTAAAAATTTATTTGCGTAATCTCTACACCCACCATTGGGCTCAAACTCACGACCCCCAAGATCAAGAGTCACGTGCTCCTCCAACTGAGCCAGCCAGGCACCCCAGGACTGCATACTTTAGAATTACCAATAGATACCTTGTCTAAATGAAGAAAGTGAAGTTTATGTCTTAAGGTTACACAGATTTGAACCAGGAGGAGAGTCCCTATTTCCTGGAAGATTTTTATACATATAATCTCATTCTGACGAAACCATAGGCAAAGAGAAAAAAATACGGGCTACGTTGTTCATTGGGGAAGGTCTTGGGAAGGTCTCCTAGGCTAATTTAAGCAGAATGGAAGACTATTTGGTAGCCTAGAATCAAAAGGAAAGCTGGAGAACCCAGCTTGGAAATTTTGCAGAAATTAGGAGCACATGGAGCCACAGTCCAAATCGTATCTAGAAATGTTTTAGAATGCTGCAGAGAACAGCTCTTTCAGAATAGAACTTGCCATTGTCCCTACTGCTTAGAGTCGCTTCAAATTAAAAGCTAGGTACATCCAATTGACATAGAGGAATCTGGAGGTAAAGACTTTGTGATTTCTACCATATGTTTGCAGACTTTCATTGTGATTTGTTTTACATATTCTAACATCAGTACTTTGGATTACTGTAATAGGACACTGGTAGTCACTGAAAAGTTGACGTGAATAGGATACATGTCTTTGTAGAAATGTGAACCTGCTTACCCTTTACATGATCTTTTTTTTATTATTTTTTTAATTCACATATAATGTATTATTTGTTTCAGGGGTACAGGTCTGTGATTCATCAGTCTTTCACAATTCACAGTGCTCACCATAGCACATACCCTCTCCAATGTCCATCACCCAGCCACCCCATCCCTCCCACCCCCCTCCACTCCAGCAGCCCTCAGTTTGTTTCCTAAGATTAAGATCTCTTTTATCTTACATGTAGGTCAACAGAACAGAGGCATTAATACAGAAATTTTTAAGCTTTTTAGTCTCCTGACCCCTTTATATAAACTCTTAAAATTTAAGGACTGAAAAGAGCTTTTTTTTTTAATGTTCATTTAGCCACTGTATAGTACATAGTTTTTGATGTAATGTTCAGTGACTCATTAGTTAAGTATAACACCCAGTGGAAAAGAGCTTTTCTTTATGTAGGTTGTATTACTGATACTGTATTGGCAATTAAAACTGAAATTTCAAAAAAATAAAGTTTGTTCAACAGTCTCAATATTACAAGTCTTAGAACTATTAAAACCATCAATATTACAAAAATCTCCTTACCTAGACTTAAAAATAACTTTTGGTGTTATAACAGGAAAATACAATTTTTTTTTTAAGATTTTATTTATTTTTTGACAGAGAGAGACACAGTGAGAGAGGGAACACAAGCAAGGGGAGCGGGAGAGGGAGAAGCAGGCTTCCTGCAGAGCAGGGAGCCCGACGCGGGGCTCGATCCCAGGACCCCGGGATCACGACCCGAGCTGAAGGCAGACGCTTAACGACTGAACCACCCAGGCGCCCCAGTATAAATTTTTTTTAAAGATTTTATTTATTTGAGAGCGAGAGAGCACAGAGGGAGAGTGAGACGGAGAAGCAGACTCCTTGCTGAGCAGAGAGCCTGACATGGGGCTCGATCCCAGGACCCTGAGATCATGACCTGAGCCAAAGGCAGACGCTTAACCAACTGAGCCACTCTGGTGCCCAGAAAATACAACTTTAAATTACATTTTAAGTCAATTAGTATAAAAATAATTACAAGCCCTCTTCATTTAACAATGAAAACAAAGATGGCTAAATCAGAGCTTTATAATCCCAAATACTCATATAGTTTCTCAAAAATGTGACCTCTTGGCGCCTGGGTGGCTCAGTCATTAAGCATCTGCCTTCGGCTCGGGTCATGATCCCAGGGTCCTAGGATCGAGCCCCGCATCGGGCTCCCTGCTCAGGTTTCCTGCTCGGCGGGAAGCCAGCTTCTCCCTCTCCCACTCCCCCTGCTTGTGTTCCCTCTCTCTGCTGTGTCTCTCTGTCAAATAAATAAAATCTTCAAAAACAAAAAAAAGTGACCTCTTAATATTAACATTGACTGCCAGTGATTTTTTTTAGACATATTATACTTTATTCTACAAATACCTTTAGATGATAGATGTCAGTATGTTTCTGTTATCTTGTGTGCTATAAATATTTTCCCAGGATTCTCCTTTATCTTTTTGTATACAGAAATTTTTTTTTTTAAGATTTTATTATTTGAGAGAGAGAGACAGAGATAGAGCACTAGCAGGGAGGAGAGGGAGAAGCAGGCTCCTTGCTGAGCAGGGAGCCCAACGTGGGGCTCGATCCCAGGACCACAGGATCATGACCTGAGCTGAAGGCAGACGCTTAACGACTGAGCCACCCAGGCGCCCCCAGAAATTTTTATTTTGTTTGGCTGAGCCCATCTAAGCCAGCCTGTTGATGCTGGAGAGTTTACCTGTTCCTCTCTTTATCTCTGGTGCCTGGCCTACAACAGACACTTTACAAATGTTTGTTACATGTACACATGAACATTACATTCAGGAATATTTTGATGTGTCAGTTGATTGCTGTGTATGTATGATGTATATCAAAGTGAACGGTTTATCAGCCTGGTGAATGTTGTCCCATACAGGATATGTTAAATAATTTTTCCTTTGTTTTTGGTAATGTTTTCTTTAGTGGATTTTTACATGTGATTAGCTTGTTAAATTCTTAATGTTCTGTGACTTGAGAATTCTCTTTAACTCTTTCTGCAAAATTTTGGTTACTCCTATTTAACTTGAAAAACAAATTACTTTTTGCTTGCTATAAGTAAATGACAATGATTTTCTCATTTTAAGCTTGTTGCCATTGACTTTTTTCCCAGTTGATAGTTGCATTGCAGGTTATGTTGCTTTTGAAAGACTTCTGCTGATTGTTTTCAGCTATTTTACTAGGATCCTGTTGACTTTGGGATTTGGCTTTTGTGAACTCCTTAAGGACTTTGATCTTTACCCCCTATGCATTAGTGGCTCACTGGACTTGGCTGACTTTGCTATAAGTATTTTGCCCCTGTGATCTAAACCAGCTATTTGGAGAACCTAACATATTTAAAAATTAGTAGAGCAGCTTCTTGGAGTGGAACTCCTAAACAGTTTTCCTTACTTAATAGGTGATCATGTAGTAGTTTTAGACTTGCCTTTTTCATTTATATATCAAATGCCTTTTATATCAGATGTCAGCATTAGGTTTCATACGTGTAACAGAAAACCCAAAGTAAGGGCTTAACCAAAGTAGCAGTTTTTAGATTTTTCTTAGGTATAGGCAGATCCGGAGATAAGCACTCCAGGGGTGATAACGGTATTTACAGAGTTGCTAGGAAACCAGACACTTGCTATGTTATTTTTCTCTGGTTGCTGCAACAAATTACTACAAACTGGCTGGCTTAACACCTCAGAAGTATATTGTCTCACAGCTCTGGAGGCCGGAAGTCCAAGATCAAGGTGTCAGCAGGGCCACATACCCTCTGGAAGCTTGGGGACAATCTGTCCTTTGCCTCTTAGAGCTTCTGGTGACTGCTGGCATTCCTTGGCCGCATCACTTTATTCTGTCTCGTCTTCGAGTGTGTGTGTGTGTGTGTGTCTGTGTCTGCGTGTGTCTGCCTCTCCCAAAACCCCCTCTGCCTCATTTAGGGCCTGTCAGGATAATCTAGGATAAGCTGCTCCTGTCAAAATCCTTAATCGCATCTTTTTCGTGTGAGGTCACAGTCACAGGTTTTGGTGATTAGGAAATGAATATATCTTTGTGGGTGTTTTTTTCAGCCTGCCACATCTTCCAGGGCTCTGCCCTGGTCCTTGTGATCCAACGTGGCTTCTGGAGTTCCAGCCGTCGTCACATACACATTCCAGGAGAGTGGAGAGTGTTGAAGGGCATGTCCCCTCCTTAAGGAAACTTTCTGGTTCCCACATAACACTCCTTACATCTTACTGACCAGAACTTAGTCTCGTGGCCATTGGTAGCTGTATGAGAGGCTGGTGCCATGGACTGAATATTTGTGTCCTCCCAAAATTTATATATAAAGTCTAATTACCAATGTGGTGGTATTTGGAGGTGGGGCCTTTGAGAGGTAGTTTGTGGTCAGGAGGGTCAATCTCCTACGAATGGGATTAGTGCCCTTATCAGAAGAGATACTAAAGAGATGATGTCTGTCTCTCACACTACCAAGTGAGGTGCAGAAGGCGTGCCTCTGCAGAACAGGGTGAGGGTCCGCACCCGGAGTCGAGTCAGCTGGCGCCTTGATGTTGGACTTTCCAACCTTCAGAACTGTGAGGAAGCAGATTCTGTTGTTGAAACCCGCCTAGTTTGTGGTATTTGTTATGGCTGCCTTGAGCACAATTAGATTAATTATGGAGAAGGAAGAGGAGAGTAGATATTGAGGTTCGGCAGTCTTTGCCTCAGATCACTTTACATTTAGCTACTGTCAGGTGTTTTCCAAAGATGATGTATAAATGTGCGTTCTCACCGGTAGGGTATGAGACTAGCCTTGCTTAAAAAAATAAATATATAAAAGAGAATAGCCTTGCTAACTGTGGGTAAATGTCATTTTTGCCAACCTCATGAATGGAAAAGAAGCATATTTTTGTAGTCCCTGCCCCTCTTTATTCACCACCTAATGCATCAGGTTACTCCAGATGTGGTCTGGCCAACACCAAGGAAAATGAGTAATTACCTGTTGTTTTTCCTGACTGTTAATGTTGTTAATGATATGAACAACAAACAGGAAAAAGTTAAAGGACAGGAAATAATCAGTAACCGAAAAGAGGCACAGCCCAGGGCTGGGATCACAGAGTGACACAATGAGGTACCACTCTTCACTATACCCTGCCACTCCAAGCCATGTGGGTGAGCCAGCAAAACCCAGAAGGTTTTCTTTGATTTCCCAGTATCTCTGAAAGGAGACAGCTAAATGGGATCATGAGCTCATTCCACTTTTGTCTGAGAAATAGTGGAAATGGCTCTTGGAAAGAAATGGGGAATGACAGGGGCAGAATTAAATGCATCAAGGCTGCCCAAACTAAGACAACACATTGATTGGGGAACATGTCCAAGGTCTGAGAGTATTCCCCTCTGACAGTGGAGTGAGCCCTAAAAATCCTCAGAAATGAATACAGTTTGTAGGCATTCTAGACCCCACACTGTCCCCTGTGAGCCCTCTCACCCCATCTCTTGGCTAAAAAAAGAATTGAAATTAACTACCCTGACTTTAAACCTGTGGGTCGTTGGGGGAAAACAAACCAGTCTCACATGTGGTAGAGTGGGAGTTAATAAATGCCGCACAATATGTTGGCATAAATAGAAGGTTTCAGCTGATAGCTCAGCAACAGAGAACAGCATGGCAAGCAAATAACAGCAAGCAAGGAAGAAACACTGCTTGGGAAATATACAAAGAACCCAAAATTTAAAAAGCAAACCTTATCCTGGGGCGCCTGGGTGGCTCAGATGGTTAAGCGTCTGCCTTCGGCTCAGGTTATGATCCCAGGGTCCTGGGATCGAGTCCCGCATCGGGCTCCCTGCTCCTTGGGAGCCTGCTTCTCCCGCTGCTTTTCTCTCTCTCTCTCTCCCTCTCTCTCTCCTCCTCTGCCTCTCATGAATAAATAATAAAAATAAAATCTTTTTAAAAAATAAATAAAAAGCAAACCTTATCCTAAGGAACAGAAAGAAATTACCCAGATGTGCCCGTTACAAAACAGTTGACTATGATGTGGATTAAATAAGATTGAAAAGAAAAGCATAGCACGAGCTGAATATTTAGGAAACAGTTTGAGGGCAAAACTGGTAGTAATAATAAGAAAAGCAGACTAGATGTAGCAGAAAAAATAATCTAACTGCCTCCAGAAAGTTAAGACTTAAGATAATTACAAGGAATGCAGGTGACAACAAAAAAGAAAGAGCACCTGGGTGGCTCAGCTGGTTAGGCATCTGATTTTGGCTCAGGTCATGAGCTCAGGGTTGTAAGATTGCGCCCCACATTGGGCATCATGCTGGGTGTGGAGCCTGCTTAAGATTCTCTTTCCCTCTTCCTCTGCCCCACCTCCCTCCCTCTCTAAAAAAAATTTTATTTTTTTTTAATTTTAAGTTCCAGTTTAACATAGTGTTATATTAGTTTAAGGTGTACAATATAGTGATTCAACACTCCGTACATCACCAAGTGCTCATCACAAGTATGCTCCTTAATCCCCATCACCTTAAAATTTCCCCTACCTTAAGAAATTATGACTTAATAATAGATCGAAGGAGTTTGATCTTACTAAGTTTCGGGAAATCTTGATCTTAGACTTCCAGAATTGTGAGAAATAAATTTATATTGTTCCTGAGCTACCCAATCTATGGCACTTTTGTTATAGCAGGCCAAACAGACTATGACATTAATAATTGTAAGATTTATAAAGGGGAAAAAAACAAAACTGTCATTCTGTAGTATATATGAAAAATCCAAGGACTTTAAAGTTTTAAGTATTCCTAAAAATCTGGCATAAGAGATATTTTTAAAATCCCAGAATAATATCAAATATAAATTACTTTGGATTACATCTGATAGTAGCAGCAACAAGTAGACATTATTAGACAATTATGAAATTGAAGAATAAAGGAAATCTAAATGGGTAATACCATATTCATCATTGGAAAGACAGTATTCTAAAGATGACTACAAATACATATAAATTCAATGCAATTTGAGTCAAAAATCTCAACCAAGTTTTAATAGGCTTTGACAAAATTAGTTTTAAAATTCATACGTCAGGCTTAATGAAGCAATCAAAAATAGATAATTTTGAATAAAAGGAATAAAGAAGGGAGCCTCACTTCCCACCCGGATTTCTCATAGTAATTAACTCAGACTTTTATTGACACGGGCAGTAGAGCAGTGAGAAGGGGATCTGAGGCAAGGATTGAGATGCTGACACTTCATTCAGGGACTGTGCAAGCCCAGCTAGATAAGGGGGAGGCAAAAAAAATCAGGCGAGAAAGCTGTGAAGCAGGATGATACATGATGGATTACCTTGGGAGGTGGGGATTCTGCTGAATCCAGACAAATACCTCAGAGAGGTCATGAAAGGAAGAACCAGGCTGGCAGTTTTTCCCTGTTGCCTTCATTCTCTCTTTGCCACTAGTCAAGGTGACTCCCACCTATTTCCAGATTGCGCATCCCTCCTTCAGCCCCTGCTCAAGAAGCCAGACCCCCCATCCCACCATGTGGCATTCCATCCGCGTCTGGAAGTAGAGGAGCATCGAGGCATAGTTAGGGCTCAGAGGAAGGGCCAGGCATGTCCACTACTTCAGCTTAGATTCTAGCCAGCTCAGGGCACCATCAAGAATTATAAGGGAATCTGAGAGGGTGTACAGGGTTGTTTCCAGTGCAGGTTAAGAAAGCTGAAAACAACGTAGGTCTTTACAAAAGGATGGCACTATTATAAATAAACAATGCTAGGCCAGCTACTAGCCATTAGGAAAAATAAAGTAAAAATGAACCACAGGGCACCTGCCTGTCTCAGGCAGAAGAGCATGGGACTCTTGATCTCGGAGTTGTAGATTCGAGCCCCCATTGGGTGTAGAGATTACTTAAAAATAAAATCTTAAAAAAAAAAAATGAAACCCTACATTGTATCATATAACAAATTCCATCTGAATTAAAGACGTGTTAAGTGTGAAAAACAAAACTGGAATAAAAATGCAGGAATGCCTTTTTTGACCTCTGTGTGGAGAACAATTTTTTTTTTAAGATTTTATTTCTTTATTTGAGACAGAGACATAGAGAGTGCACACAAGGGTGGGGGGAGGGACAGGGAGCAGGAGAAGCAGACTCCCAGCGAAGCAGGGTGCCCCATGCAGGGCTCCTTCCCAGAACCCAGGGATCGTGTCCTGAGCCAAAGGCAGACACTCAACAACTGAGCCACCCAGGCGCCCCAGGAGGAGTTTTTAAAACAAGACCCAAGCAGCACAGACCATAAAGAGGGAAAATTGGTACAATCTATAGGGGAAAGTATAAACAACCAAATATAAAGCCTAATTTTGTGAGTTAGGCATTACACACACACACACACACACACACACACACACACACACACACCAGTAAACCTAAAAAGCTGCTTTTAAAAAAAAAGTATACCTATTAGAGGTGCAAATTAAAAGATACTGTTTCACACCCATTAGCAGGAATGTTAAAGTCTGTTGACAGAGATGGCAAGCAATAGGAACTTATGTATAGAAACTCAAAATTCATGTTTTTAAATGCTCTTTAGATGATCCCATCTGGCAAGGCAGAGAAATGTCCCTAAAATTCTACTCTCCTACCAGTCTCAGCTGTCCTCTGCCAGGTCCCACTTTAAGTTTCATCCTTAGTGTTTGACTTCTGTTACCATGTCATTTTCTCTACCATCACCCTCACTCTCAGGCTGTTTCTTACTCTTGGTCCCAGTTCCTACCTCTTGTTCTTTGTGGTTTTCTGTTCCTAATCTGCCATAGATCTGGAAACTATAAGTAGCTTATTAGAATTTTGCACATAACAGTAGGGCCAGAAGAAGACCTAAGAGACTTCTGGCAGATTGGTGGAGAGGTACATATACTTTTATCATAATGTTTTATTACTTCAGAGGCCTTTTTTAATTTTCTCTGATTCTGGGCTCTGTTAGGCAAAGTTGCTGGGTAGATGAGGTGTAATGAACTTGAATTTAGTCCATTTGTTTAATTTGCCATTGTTTATATACGAATTCTGTCCTTCAGGGCCTCCAGTGGTATATGTTAATTTGACTAATATATAAAATAGTTGGAATAAGGAAATTGAAGGTTAGCCTATGAATTGGTAGGAAGGTGTCTGTTTACCAAAAAATTCGAATAACTGATTTGTAACTTTTATTAAGCTTTTTAAAAATGCAAATAAGATAATTTTGGGGGGGGAAAAAAGTTTTGTTTTTAAGTAGGCTCCATGCCCAACGTGGAGCCCAACACAGGGCTTGAATGCACAACCCTGAAATCAGAACCGGAGCTGAGATCGAGTTGGATGCTTAACCGACTGAACCACCCGAGTGCCCCCAAAAACAGCTTTTGAGATAGAATTTCTATTGAGATATTCCTAATGAATGCAGTGCTTTCATGTAGAGTGTACAGCCCCCTGGCTTTTAGTAGAGTCAGATAATGTACATCCATCACCACAATATTAGAACATTTTCATTACCCACAGAAGGAACCCCTGGACCTCTTAGCTTTTATCCCCCTGTCCTCTCAGCCCGAGGCAACCACGAAGCTTTCTGTCTGTATTTTTGCCTCTCTGGACACTTCACGTAAATGGAGTCATAATATATATGGCCATTTGTGACGGCCTTCTTGCACTTAACAGTGTTTTCAGAGTTGTGGCATGTATCAGTACTTTTTATTGCTGGATAATACTCCGTTGAACAAGTAACACCACATTTTATTTATCCCCTCATCACTTATTGGACATTTGGGTAGTTTCCACTTTTTAGCTATTATGAATAAAGCTGCCATGAACATGTGTAAACGAGTTTTCATTTCTCTTAAGCATATATCTAGGAACAGAATTGCTGGATCACATGGTAATTCTATGTTTAATGTTTTGAGGAACTGCCAGACTGTTTGCCACAGCAGCTGTACCACTTTACATTCCCACCAGCAGTGTGTGAGAGTTCCAATTTCTTCACATCCTCAGAAACATTTGTTACCTTTTAAATTTAGCTGTCCTAGTAGATGTAAATTGGTATCTCTTGTCGTTTTAGTTCTATGATTTTCTAAGGCCTATTTCAGGTATCTTTTTTTTCCCAATATTTTCTTTTAATATGCAAGAAATGATGCTTTTAATGATTTCATTTCTTTTTTTAACAGGCTAAGGAAATTTTAACAAAAGAATCAAATGTGCAAGAGGTTCGTTGTCCTGTTACCGTGTGTGGAGATGTGCATGGTCAATTCCATGATCTTATGGAACTCTTTAGAATTGGTGGAAAATCACCAGATACAAACTATCTATTCATGGGCGACTATGTCGACAGAGGCTATTACTCAGTGGAGACTGTGACACTTCTTGTGGCATTAAAGGTATGATGAATGAAATTCAATTTTTTTTTCAATCTTTAAACCTGCAAAAGGGGAAGATGGCAGTATTGCATATCATCTGTTATATTTTATCCATTCAGTTTATAGCCCCTTAAAATATAATAGTTGGTTTTACATCTTGTAAAAGAGGAAAATGAAAATTAAACATTTAATGTGTCCTGCCTACTTCTGGTAAATCACTCCCTTAGGTAATCTACAGCTGAAGTCTTGGACCATTTTTTACTTAAGCAGGTATCCCTCATAAACAGTTTAATTCTTGCCTTGAGAAGTCTGTTATTCATGTATCTATTTTTTTCTATCACACAATTCATACCTTTTATCACTTCACATGTATTACATTTATGTGGACCAGGCACCTAGCTTTAAACAGTGAGCTTAATTTGGGGCACATAATGGATAGTTAATAAATATGTATAAATTGAAGTATGCATTTGCAGCTTTTAGGTTAATTTGGTTAACAGAATCTGCTGCTTTTTCATATTTCCTATCAGATACATCCCTAACTAAAAAGTATGCTGTAAGATATGTCTCTGTGTTTTGTTATGAAAAGGAAACTCTAAATACATTTGAAATCTTGCCCAGATTTGGCAAGAGCCTGTTTTTGTTAGCAAATAACAGTCTTTCTGTGGGAAATAAAAGTTGAAGGGGAAGAGAGAAGTTAGTACAAAAAGGAGTTTGTCTCTGGTCCAAATCTTTGACCATCAGTATCCATTCAGCAGTAAGACACAGTGTTCTGGAAAGACCTAGAAGACTGATGATTGTTTAAGGATGAAGAGGATATTAAAGACCAAGAATCAGATACAATTTTATTATAATAACATAGATATCAGTTAGTAAGGGTTCCAATAAGGGTGGTATAAATAGTAATGAAGACAAAGGACTATAAGTATTTCAAAGGTCAGTCAGCAGTGAATGAGAAAATTTTTAATTCTGAATAAGAATTAGCATTTAATGTAACAGCACACAAAAGAACCATTTAAAGAAATGGGTCAGAAGTTAATGTGCTTAACATAACACTGGTAAAAATATGCTTTGTACCATGAATTTCTTTTGCTTTTCCTGCAGGTGCGTTATCCAGAACGCATTACAATATTGAGAGGAAACCACGAAAGCCGACAAATTACCCAAGTATATGGCTTTTATGATGAATGTCTACGAAAGTATGGAAATGCCAATGTTTGGAAATATTTTACAGATCTATTTGATTATCTTCCACTTACAGCTTTAGTAGATGGACAGGTGTGTATGTGCTTCTCTGGTGGGTGGGGGAGGAGTAAAAGTAAGAAAAGATTTTCTATTAGCAAGTTAGGGTTTAGATTTACATGACATGATTTCCACATCTCCTTAGCCTTTTTGCCTCTTTTCTTTATAATTAAAATTTCAGAATAGAGACTTAGGTTAAGTTTTATGCACATTGTGATCCAGCAGATTTCCCTGTTGTTCTCAGATATGTGTGTAAATATTTTTGCCAAAGAATTTGCCAATATGCTTTTTCTGTTATAGACAAATATAAATAAATGCTTAAGACCCTGAAGTACAATACTAGTAAAGCAAAGCTGTTTTTTTAAAACTAGCTCCATACATATACACAGTGTTTGCTGGTTACCATTAATAACTTTTTATTCCTATTTTCATTGTAGTTACAAGCAGCAGTATTGTGTATTATATCTTCATTAAGAAGTGCATGCTTTATTTCCACCTGTAACGAGTATTATAGACACACTGTAAAACATTCAAAATAGAAGAAAAATGTGCAAGTTTCTATTATCCTAGTTTCGAAGAGATAATCACTGTGAACATGAACTGATTTAACTTTAAATATGAAACATACAGTACCAAAAAATAAACATGTGGTACAAGTCTACAGTTCCTAAACTGTATAAAAGCCCAGAATTGTCATGGGCGTAATAGATCCACTCATAATTTGGTTATAGCCTTTTCTTCGTGGTCCTGACAGTCCACGTTTTTCCCAGCCATGATACTGGACGCTGCAGTAATTAATTTCAGAGGACAGTATTTTGCCTAGACTTGGCTAAAATGAAAGAAAACAATGTGGACTTAAAGAGTTCACAAATTATTTCTAAATGACAGTGGAAGTATGACGTAAACCAAAATCTTTGGATGTAAACAGGGATAAAATACAAGGAAATTCGTAGTCTCACATTCATTTTGTAGAAAAATTAAAGGAAATGTGAAATAAACATTTAACTCGAAGCCATAGTAAAATAAAC
The DNA here is from genome assembly GCF_003265705.2 of Callorhinus ursinus. Taxonomy (NCBI): domain Eukaryota; kingdom Metazoa; phylum Chordata; class Mammalia; order Carnivora; family Otariidae; genus Callorhinus; species Callorhinus ursinus. The sequence continues at coordinate 28,473,472 of NW_027397079.1, read as the reverse complement.
TTAAAGGATTAAAGTTAAAAGCAGACATGGAGGGGCGCCTGGGTGGCTCAGTCGTTTAAGCGTCCAATTCTTGATTTTGGCTCAGGTCATGACCTCAGGGTCCTGGAATCAAGTCCCTGAGTTAGGCTTCCAGCTCACCGGGGAATCTGCTTTAGGATTCTCTTTCCCTCTGCACCTCCCCCGCTCCCCAAATAAATCAATTTTTTTTTTAAGATTTTATTTATGTATTTGACAGAGAGAGACACAGCAAGAGAGGGAACACAAGCAGGGGGAGTGGGAGAGGGAGAAGCAGGCTTCCCACCGAGCAGGGAGCCCGATGTGGGGCTCGATCCCAGGACCCTGGGATCATGACCTGAGCCGAAGGCAGACACCCAACGACTGAGCCACCCAGGCGCCCCCCAAATAAATCAATCTTAAAAAAAAAAAATGGATACCAAAAAATCACTAGGAATGGGAAATAAGGCATGACTATCAATATGGATATGGTTGTGTATCACAATAACATAGGGTACAGCTTTATTCTGTTGCACTTGAAAAGATGAAATTTACTATAGCAAAATAGTTTTTGAAGAAATTAGGCCAATGTAAATAGACTACTAAACTTAGAAGAAATTGGAAAAGTAACCAGGTCTGGATAGTTTTCTAGGCAAATTCTACCAAACCCTTAAGGAACATACATATAATTTCTGTGTTCTAGAGCTTAGGAAAAGATGGAGAACTTCAAAATTCATTCTGTGAGGTTAGTATAACCTCAGTACCAAACCAGACATGGCAAGCGCCAAAAAATAAAACTCAAATTTTTAAGTAGTAAAATAAAATAACAATTGAATAAAGAAACTTATACTGGCTATACTTAATCAGCAAAACATCAGAAATCTCTTCAAAATTGGGAGAAAAATGCCCTCTAAAACTTGTATTACTATTCTCTCTGATACAAAAATCCCTAGAGGATGGGTCTGGGAATAGATATTTTACCAAAAACAAACAGAAAAATTGTAGTTTTCAATTTGTTTTGGAAATCCTAGCCAGTGCACTGTGTATTAAAAAGAATTAAAGGGTATAAACATGGAGAAGAAATTAACAAATATTTTTGCTAACAACATTATTCTGTACTCAGAGAACTCTTTTAAGAAAGCGGAAAAACTGTTGGAACCAATAACAGGAATTGGTACTGTCCTTGCTGTAAGAGAAACAAAAAAATTGTATATATTAGCAGAAAATGTAATGGTGAGTCACAAGAATGGAGGTCCCATTTGCTAGAGAAGGGGAAAAAACACTACAAAATACTTAGGATTGATTATAAGGAAAAAAGAAATACTTTAAAGTATCAGTAGCTCTCTAATTGATTTTTGTTTCCTTTTCCGTTGTATTTTATAAATCTCAATTAAATTTTATTTTGAAAAGAAGAGCAACTAGGATTTACATTTTGTAACCATTTACTCTCCATTAACTTTCCACATTTAATAAAACTTTTTTTTTTTTTTAATTCACAAACAGATATTCTGCCTCCACGGTGGCCTGTCTCCATCCATAGATACACTGGATCATATAAGAGCTTTGGATCGTTTACAAGAAGTTCCACATGAGGTAAACTTGGTTTTAATTTTAAAAACAAAGAAATATAACCACATTGTGGTAAAACTAAATTAAATAACATGTACTTAATTTTCTCGGCCAGGGCCCAATGTGCGATCTATTGTGGTCAGATCCAGATGATCGTGGTGGGTGGGGTATCTCACCACGTGGTGCTGGCTACACATTTGGACAGGACATTTCTGAAACATTTAACCATGCCAATGGTCTCACACTGGTTTCTCGAGCTCACCAACTTGTAATGGAGGTATGTCTTTTTTCCCACAGGATGATGTTTTGTTTTGTTTTTTTTTACGTGGAAGAAGTGTTTTCTTTATTGATGATCTTTATTTCAAATAAATATATATCTCTGTAATAAGGCTTCATGAAACATTTCCTCCCTATTACCTAAATGAAAGGAGAAAAAATTGAGCTGGTTTTAGCAAATAGGGGAAAGTACTAGTTGGCCAGAGCAAAATTATAACTCACTTTGGAAATTAATTTAGACATAGAGAAAAATTTCAAAAATATTATCAAATAAAATTCCCTTGTATCCTACACTGATTCCTCAAATATATTTTCGTATTTTAGTATTCTATCTCTATCTTCCAGCTTCCCTTCCTCTGTACACGTTTCTTTTAAATTATTTGAATGTCAGTTGCAGACATGGTGCTCCTTTACCTCCAAATTTCCATGTATATTTTGCAAAAATAAAGATGTTCTCTTATGTTACTACAGTATAATTATCACAGTCCAGAATTGGCATTGATACAGTACTAAGATCTAATCTAAACACTTCATTTGAATTTTTTAGTAACTAACTAATGTTCTTGATAGAAAAATTCAGTCGTGTATGTGCATGTATAATCTAATCCAGGATCATGCTGTATTCAGTCTCCTTTGGTGTGGAAATAATTCCTCAGATTTTGTTTTGCATAATCTTTTCATTTTTAAAGACTACAAGCAGTTTTATTTTGTAGAAATATCCTTCATTTGTGGTTTGATTGATGTTGCCTTATGATTCAGGCTATGCATATTTGACAGGCATGCCACAGCACGATGGGACATGCTTTTCAGTGCGCCATATTAGGGTCATGGGATCTCTGCTTGAATCACTTAGTTAAGCTGGTAGCTGCCAGATTTCTCTACCATGATGTTACTATTTTGTAAATACTAAAGGAATATAAATAGAATTTTATTCTTTTAAATCAGGGAGTGGCTTCAAGATGTTAGAGAAAACTTCAGCCCAATTGAGGCAGGAGGAGTGAGAACATGGTTAATAAGGAATATAAATTCATATGGTAAAGATAAACCTAGTTACATCAGTAATCGTAACAAATGTGAATGGATGAAAATTTTTATGTCCCTAAAATCCTGAGACTCTGAATTAGACAATCAGAATTCAACTGCTACTTGAGATGAATCTAAAACATAATGAAAAAAATAAATATTAAAAATAAAACATAATGACACTATAGACTAGAAGTAGAGGGAAAATGGTATATTGGTATATCAATTAGATAATTACCCAAAAATACAGCTAATTATGTGCATCAGAATAGCCTCTGAGTTAAAAAGTATATATAGAAATAAAAAGAGGTCATTATTGATGAAAACTGGCCCAGTTCTCTAGAGAAGAAAGAATTGAGCTTGTGTTTACCTGGTAATAGATTCAAAATATATAAAGCAATCACTGATAGAGGGAAAAATTAAGAAATCTTCCATTGTTGTGGGAGAAATTTTAATACATATCTGAGCCAAGAGCCGAAGCATAGATGTAAATAGAACAATGCCGTTCTTGAGCTCCGTGGCACAGTACCTGGGCCCAGAGTATTCTGTGCCCAGAGTTAAGGATGTATACCATATAAGGGAGCAGAGAAAACGACACTTCCACCAAGAATATCTCTAGTTTTTTAATGTAGTTTTCTAAACGGACCCATGTCAAGATTATAATTTTATAGTGAAGTGTTATTTTGTGTTGTTTTTTTTAATACTGCAGGGATACAATTGGTGTCATGATCGGAATGTGGTTACCATTTTCAGTGCACCCAATTACTGTTACCGTTGTGGGAACCAGGCTGCTATCATGGAATTAGATGACACTTTAAAATACTCCTTGTAAGTAACTGAAAATTTTTGAATTGTGTGTAACTGCTTTTAGAAAGAAAATTTTAAATGTAGATGATTAAAATTAGAGGATTTCTGCTTCTGGAATAGTAGAATGAGGAACGTGGCAAACTTCTCCCCAACAGAAACAGTCATTTAACTGGAAGGTTATTTTAAACAATTATTGTAGGTTTTTTAATATTGTTCAGAATGCATACAGCCCATGGAGAAACACATTCTAGAAAATGTACTAAATTTTAGTAATAGCCAGAATCTGTGGAATTTGAGCCATAACCTCTTCCCTCCCTGTCTTTCCACGTCCCTTGTTCAGAAACTACTCCACAGTCATTCTACCTTGGGTCCTGCTCAGATTTTTTCCTGGGTTTAATTGTTAAGCCTTTGTTAACCAAACAACAGAGTTATTTAGAGGGTCCCTCTGGGTGGGCACAAGCCACTTACTGGTCAGAGGTTATGCTCAAGCCTCCTTGGTCATTGAAATTTTAGGGATCACCCTAATCCAGTAAGATCACTGGGAATGTATGTGGCTAAGAAGTTGCTAACAGAGTTGAAAGAATTTATATTTTGGCTCACGGTTCAATCAAGCACACTAGTACCTTGGATTTTCCTTGTTTGATTAGTCCTGAGAGGGTGCAACCTTAAGGATGCACACAGTGTCATTTTCCAGACTGTCAGAGATGTATGTGATTGGGATTTTAAGCCTGGCTTCCTAGGAGTTGCTCCTGGGTCAGAGTAACTTGATCAGCCAGTATCATTGAGGGTTATATACCCTTTTGTTGATTAATCTAGGTATTAGTTTCCTAGGGCTGCTGTAACAAATTACCACAAAGTGGGTGCCTTAACGGAATTTATTCTTACATTTGTGAAGGCTGGAAATTTGAAATCAAGATGCTGGCAGGATGATGTTTCTTGTAAAAGCTCTAGAGGAAATCCTTTCTTGCCTCTCCCTAGCGTCTGGTGGCTCCTACAATCCTTGATTTATAGATGCATCACCCCAGTCTCTGTCTTCACATGGCACTCTCTCCCCTGTGTGTCTTTCCTTAATAAAGAGACCATCAGATTGATGGGCCTCCTGGGTGGCTCAGTTGGTTGCGCATCAGGTCCTGATCTCAGGGTCGTAAGGTGGAGCCCCCATGTTGGGCTCCATGCTGAGCCTGGAGCCTGCTTGAGATTCTGTCTCTCCTTCTCCCTCCGCCCCTCCCTGCTCATCCTCTCTCTCTCTAAGAAAAAAAAAGGAAAGAAAAGGATACCACCAGATTGAATGTAGGGCTCAGCCTAATCTAGTATGACCTCACCTTAACTAATAACATCTGCAAAGACCAAATAGTGTCACATTCTTAGGTTCTGAACAGACATGAATTTTGGACGTAAACTATTTGACCCAGCATAGTCTGTGTGTGGCTTGGGAATGTTTTCAAGAAGGCCCCAAATGCTACTCTAATGGTTCCTGTGTGGGTATAGCTATGTGCACTGTCGTCTTGTCTCCCAGTGTTGACTGTGGTCCCAGGAAGGCTTTTCTTGGCTCTTCTTTTGTCTGTTACATTTCTTAAAAATTCAACTGTACTACAAATACATCCATATTGTTTTTGCACTGTTTTTTTTTTAAGATTTTATTTATTCATTTGAGACACAGAGATAGAGAGAGAGAGAGAGCATGAGCAGTGGGAGAGGGAGAAGCAGGCTTCCCGCTGAGCAGGGAGCCCGATGTGGGGCTCGATCCCAGGAATGACCTGAGCTGAAGGCAGACACTTAACCATCTGAGCCACCCAAGCACCCCTGCACTGGTTTTTAAATCAGTTAAGAAGATGCAGTTATACTGTCATTTACGATTACTGTCGTGTATGTGTGTTTCTTAACTAATAACTTGAATCCAAAAGAAGAATATGAAGAAAATAAAAATGAGGTTAATACAACAAAATCTTTACACACTTGCTCTCCTTTCTTGGCTTCTTTACGGGTATGACATTGTATGAAATAGTAATTATAACAATGCATTTTGGGGATTTTAACATAACATCAGTAGCAAAAAAAAGGAAATGGAAAGGAGCTTACTGTATAGGAATTAATTTCTCTTAATTGACTAGAATTTATAAATGCAGTAGAATTCTGTAAGTTGTGTATTGTAAGTTTTCAAGCAATCAATAAAATAATTTAGGAAAAATAACTGAAGTTATTAAAGGAATTAAAAGACACACTAGAAAATATGCTTCTAATAAAAAACCAGTTAAAGTGGGAACCAAAAAACAAAACAAAAAAAGAAAATGGCAGGTAAAAAGCCAGTCATATCAATATTAAATGAGTGTTTTAAGTAATGCAATCAGAAGGCAAAAATTGTCAGATTTTTTGTTTCTAAAGATCCAGCTTTATGATATCTACAGAAAGCATAATTTAGATTAAAAACAAAAGGGTTGAAAGTAAATTAGGTGAAAAAGATAACCATGCTAACAGCAACCACATGACTTGAAGTGGTTATACTAATAGACAAAAGAGATTTCAAAATAAAAATTGTTATTAGACATAAAGACATTTCACAATGATGAAAGAGTCAAAGCATTAGGAGAATATATCAGTTATAAACATAACACACTTAACTGTGGAGCAAAAATGAACAGAATTGAAGGGAGAAATAGACAGTTGAACGGTGGTTGGAGACTTTATTATGCCCCTTTCAATAATAGAACTAGGCAGAATATCACCAATGACATAGAAGACTTGAGAAGTACTATAACTTAACATTTATGGAACATTCCACCCAGTAGTAGCTGAGTACAGTTTTGTCAAATGCACATGGAACATTCTCTAAGATTGACTATATGCTGGACTATAAACCCAAGCCTCAGTAAACTTAAGACTATTGAGGGGTGTCTGGGTGGCTCAGTCAGTTAAGTGTCCAACTCTTGATTTCAGCTCAGGTCATGATCCTCAATGTCATGAGATCAAGCCCCATGTCAGGCTCCGCACTGGGCATGGAGCCTGCTTAAGATCTTCTCCTCCTTTAAAAAAAAAAAAAGAATATTGAAGTCATACAAAATATGTTCTCCAAACACAATGGAATGAATTAGAAATCAAAATAGAAGGAAAACAGGAAAATGTGTAAATATGTGGACATTTACATACTCCTAAATGACTTGAATCAAAGAATAAATCATAAGGGAAATTAGAAAATACTTTGAGATGAATAAAAATGAAACCAGAATGTTTGCAGGGAATATATAACTGTAAGTGCCTATATTAAAAATCAGATTTTTAGAAAGATCTCAAGTCAGTAACCTAACTTTACATTTTAAGGACCCTAGAAAAAGAAGAGCAACCTAAACCCCAGTGCAAACATACGGAAGGAAATAAAAAGGAAATAAGTGAAATAATAGAAAAATAATCAAAACCAGAAGTTGGTTCTTTTCAACAAAATTGAAAAGCCTTAACTAGACTGGCCAAACAAAAATGAGTGAAGATTCACATTACCAAAATCACCACAGACCTTATTGAAATAAAAAGAATTACAAGGGAATATAATGAATAAGTTTATGGCAACAAACTAGGTAACTTGGATAAAATGGACAAATTCCTAGGAAGACAAACTGCCAAAATTGACTCAGAAAATCTGAATAGACCTATAACAAGTGAAAAAGTTGAATTAATATTTTAAAACTTCCTACAAAGAAAAGCCGCCAAGCCCGGTGGACTTCACTGATGAAATGACTAAAAGTTTAAAAAGGAATTAACACCAGTTTTTCACAGAGACTAAGAATAGAATAGGAGGAATCATTTCCCAGTGTATTCTTTGAAGTCTATATTACCCTAATACCAAAATCAAAGATAATTTAAGAAAACAGACCAATACTCTTTATGCTTATAGTTGCAAAAATCAACAAAATATTAGCAAACTGAATCTAGTAATACACAAACAGGATTATACACAATGACCAACTGTGATTTATCCCAGGAAGGCAAAGTTGGTTCAAAATATGAAAAATCAAAGCAATAATCCATTGGACAAAAAAACACTTGATCATCTCAGTTAAGCCAGGAAAAACATTTGTCAAAATCCAGCACACTTTCATAATAAAAATACTCAGCAAACTAGTCAAGAGAACCTCCTCATCCTGATAAAGGTCATCTGCAGAAACTCCACAGCTAACACAATTTTTCTTTTTAAGATTTTACTTATTTAAGAGAGAGCATGAGCAGGAGGGGCAGAGGAAGAGGAAGAAGATTCCATGCCAAGTGGGGAGCCCTGGGATCATGACCTGAGCCGAAGGCACTTTACCGACTGAGCCACCCAGGCGCCCCTAACATCATTCTTAATCATGAAAGACTAAATGCTTTCCCCTAAAATGTAGAGCAAAACAAACGTCCATTCTAACAACTTTCATTCAGCTGATAATTATATTGCAAATCTTTTATGCCAGGCACTGAACCAGACATTCTGTCTGCTTCAATTTTCACCGCAGCTCTGTGAGATAGTTTTATGGAAGAACATACCTGCAGTGACTTGCCATGGATTATTCCAGTCCTAAACGTAGTAGAAGTGGGAAATCAATACTGCTCCTCCTACTACAATGTCTTATTTAATCATTTGCTTGCAAATTCAAATCCTTTAACTATTTGCTTTCTTTTTCCCCATTTATAGCCTTCAGTTTGACCCAGCACCTCGTCGTGGAGAGCCTCATGTTACCCGGCGCACCCCAGACTACTTCCTGTAAATTCCTCCTGGGAAAGCCCTGCCTTTGTATGTGGAAGTATACCTGGCTTTTTAAAATATATATATTTAAAAACAAAACAAAAAAAGCAACAGTAATGTATGTGTTTCTGTAACAAATTGGGATCTGTCTTGGCATTAAACCATATCATGGACCAAAATGTGCCATATTAATGATGAGCATTTAGCACAATTTGAGACTGAAATTTAGTACAACACTATATTCTAGATCGGTCAGTCTTAACAGTTTGCCTGCTGTATTTGTAGTAACCATTTTCCTCTGGACTGTTCAAGCAAAAAAGGTAACTAACTCCTTCATCTCCTTTTGCACTTATTTGGAAATTTTAGTTATAGTGTTTAACTGGCATGGATTGATAGAGTTGGGGTTTTATTTTTAAGAAATTCACAAGCTAACTTCCACTTAATCCATTACCCTTTATTTTATTGAAATGTATAGTTAAATTAACTGAAGAAAAGGTTGGGAGTATGTTGTCATAACACTTAAAAAGGTTTCCCTTCATTTAAACTAAATTACTGTTTTATGTTGATCTGCATATTTCTGTATATTTGTCATGACAGTGCTTGCATCCTATTTGGTGTACTGAGCAAATAAACTTTCCATTTTAAACAAAAATTGATTTACTGTGGTATGCTTTTTTTTTTTAAGATTTTATTTATTTATTTGTGAGAGAGAGCACATGAGAGGGGGGTGGGTCAGAGCGAGAAGCAGACTCCCTGCTGAGCAGGGAGCCCGATGGCGGGACTCAATCCCGGGACTCCAGGATCATGACCTGGCGGTCGCTTGACCAACTGAGCCACCCAGGTGCCCTACTGTGGTATGCTTTAAATGAAAAGTTCTGCTATTTTGACACTTGATATAAAACCTCTTAAAAAAGACTGTTGAATCACAGATCTGTACCTCTGAAACAAATAATGCAAT
>NW_027397079.1:28350192-28464037 GCF_003265705.2 Callorhinus ursinus | reverse complement strand
TTTTTTTTTTTTTATTTATTCATGAGAGACAGAGAGAGAGAGAGAGAGAGAGAGAAGCAGAGGGAGAAGCAGGCTCCCTGCTGAGCAGGGAGCCCGATGCGGGACTCGATCCCAGGACCCCGGGATCATGACCTGAGCCGAAGGCAGACGCCTAACCATCTGAGCCACTCAGGCGCCCGTGTTGAGATAATTTAAGTGTAGTGTTCTTTGTGTGTGCTTTTACTAGGTAGTTTGTATTAATGTATTCAAGTATGGAGTGTATGCTAAAACTGTAGGACATTCTATAGCTAGGAAGAATCTTTTAAAAGACAAAATATATTTTATCTTTATCCATTGCTCTAGAAATAATCCCCAAAAAAGAGTTTAGTAGAAATAGTATAGTAATAGCACCATTACTAATTAACATAAATTCCAAGTAGAGGAGGGAAATACAGAAGTCAGTGTTAAGGGTGAGTGTGGGAGGGTGGAAGACACGAGAGAAAAATTTTTTAAGTCTTTGTAGAAGAAAAGATGGTAGAATATCTCAATAACAATGGACAGAGTTCTCTAGTAAAAGAGGATCAAATCTGATTTTTTTTTAAATCCCTGGTTACAAGGCACATGCCAAAAGCAAAGTCAGATATGTTGAAAATAAGAAGATGGAATAGACCCAAGAAGATACTAATCAAAGGGAACCTGAAATAGCTATATCTATATTAATATTAAAATAGACTTTGAGGGGCGCCTGGGGGGCTCAGTCGTTAAGCGTCTGCCTTCGGCTCAGGTCATGATCTCAGGGTCCTGGGATTGAGCCCCACATCGGGCTCCCTGCTCTGCGGGGAGCCTGCTTCCTCTCCCACTCCCCCGTTTGTGTTCCCTCTCTCGCTGTCCCTCTGTTAAAAAAATAAAATCTTTAAAAAAATAAGATAAAATGGACTTTGAGACAAAATTTAAGAATAGATGAATACAAATAACACAACTCTAAACTTGTATGCACATACCAAAATAGCCTATGTTAAAAGCAAAAATCCTGAGAAATCAGGTTGACAAGTTTTCATCTCAGTGGCAGAATTCAACTCATTTAAAAGAACTTTTATTATTAAGTCAAAGATGTAGAGTATTTAATAACACATTTTAATAAGATTGATATAATAGGGGGGCCCCTAGGTGGCTCAGTGAGATCAAGCCCCATGTCAGTCTCCATGCTCTCTCCCTCTCCCTCTGCCACTCCCCATTCTCATGCACTCGCTCAAAAAAAAAAATATATATATATATAAAATAGACATAGGTAGATCTCTGTGCCCTAACAATACACACACATTCTTGCCCAGTTTATACAGGACATTTATAAAAATTGGCAATTATTAGGCTCTAAGGCAAGTTTCAAAAAATTAGTAGGACACCAAATTCTAACTACAATGCAATTTAGAAGATGCCACCAAAAAAGTGCTAGAACTGATGCATGAATTCAGTAAAGTTGCAGGATACAAAATCAATGTGCAGAAATCATTGCATTTATATACACCAATAATGAAGCAGCAGAAAGAAATCAATACCACTTTAATTCCACCAAAAACCGTAAGATACGAATAAACCTAACCAAAGAGGTAAAAGATATGTACTCTGAAAACTATAGAACACTTTTGAAAGAAATTGAAGAGGACACAAAGAAATGGAAAAATAATACATGTTCATGGATTGGAAGAAAAATAGTTAAAATATTTATATTACCCAAAGCAATCTACACATGTAATTTCATGCAGTCCCTATCAAAATACCACCAGCATTTTTCACAGAGCTAGAACAAACAATTCTAAAATTTGTATGGAACCACAGAAGACCCTGAATAGCCAAAGGAATGTTGAAAAGGAAAACCAAAGCTGGTGGCATCACAATTCCAGACTTTACGTTGTATTACAAAGCTGTAGTGATCAAGACAGTATGGTACTGGCACAAATACACATAGATCAATGAAACAGACTAGAAAACCCAGAAATGGACACACAACTATATGGTCAACTAGTCTTTGACAAAGGAAAGAATATCCAATGAGAAAAAGACAGTCTCTTCAGGAAATGATGTTGGGAAAACTGGACAACATGTAAAAGAATGAAACTGGACCACTTAATACCATATACAAAAATAAATTGAAAATGGATGAAAGACCTAAATATGAAACCAGAAACCATCAAAATCCTAGAGAACACAGGCAACAACCTCTTTGACATCAGCTGTAGCAACTTACTAGACAACTCCGGGGCAAGGGGGGCAAGGGAAACAAAAGTTAAAATTAACTATCAGGACTTCATCAAAATAAAAAGCTTCTGCACAGAGAAGGAAACAACAAAATTAAAAGGCAGCATTTGGAAGGGGAGAAGATATTTGCAAATGATATATGTCTGATAAAGGGTTAGTATCCAAAATTTATAAAGACCTTACACAATTTGGGGCGGCTGGGTGGCTCAGTCGTTAAGCGTCTGCCTTGGGCTCAGGTCATGATCCCAGGCTCCTGGGATCGAGCCCCACATCAGGCTCCCTGCTCAGCGGGAAGCCTGCTTCTCCCTCTCCCACTCCCCCTGCTTGTGTTCCCTCTCTCACTGTGTCTCTCTCTCTGTCAAATAAATAAAAATCTTAAAAAAAAAAAAAAGTACTTACACAACACCCCAAAAAATAATTCAGTTAAGAAATGGGCAGAAGACATGAATAGACATTTTCCCAAAGAAGATGTACACACGGCCAACAGACACATGAAAAGATGCTTAAAATCAGGGAAATACAAAACTACAATGAGATATCACCCCACACCAATCAGAATGGCTAATATTAATAACACAGGGAACAACACATGTTGGCAAGGATGTGGAGAAAGGGAAACCTTACACTGTTGGTGAGAATGCAAAATGATACAGCCACTCTGGAAAACAGTATGGAGGTTCCTCAAAAAGTTAAAACTAGAACTACCCTATGATCCAGCAATTGCACTACTAGATTTTTACCCAAAGGATACAAAAATACTGATCCAAAGGGACACATGCACCCCAATGTTTATAGCAGCATTATCAACAATAGCCAAATTATGGAAAGAGCCCAAGTGTCCACTGACTGATGAATGGATAAAGAAGAGGCGGTATACGGGGCACCTGGATGGCTAAGTTGGTTAAGTATCCAATTCATGATCTCAGCTCAGTTCTTGATCTCAAACACAGCATGGAGCCTTCCTTTAAAAAAATAAAAAAGTGATTATATATATATATATATAATCATATCTATGATGTGGAATATACATATATGGAATATATATCATGGAATATTATTCAGCCATAAAAAAGAATGAAATCTTGCCATTTGCAATGACATGGATGGAGTATATGCTAAACGAAATAAATCAGAGAAAGACAAATACTACATGATTTCAGTCGTGTAATTTAAGAGACAAAACAGATGAACATGGGGGGAAAAAAAGAGATGCAAACCATAAAACATATCCTTAACTCTAGAGAACAAACCAAGGGTTACTGGGGAGGTGAGTGGTGGGATGTGGTAAATGGGTGATGGGTAGTAAGGAGGGCACTCATGGTGATGAGCACTGAGCGCTATATGTAGGTGATGAATCACTCTACTGAAACAAATATTACACTATATGTTAACTAGAATTTAAATAAAAACTTGAAACTATAAAAAAGGCAAAAATTTTCAGAAGTACCTATTCTTTTTGAAATTTAAAGAATTAAGGTCAAAGATAAAATAAAGGAACTTTTAAATTCCATAAAATAGAATTTAGAAAAACCGGTTATGAAAAATGAAATTTTAAATGTGTGGACAAAATATCTGCACTAGCCAAAACAATTGGGAAAAACAAGAACAAATACATTCACTTTCCTATGTCAGAACTTACTATAAAATTATAATTTTCAAGACAGTGTAGTATAGGTATATGCAGATACATAGATCAATGAACAAAATTAAGAGTCCAGAAATAAAGCCTTTCATTTATAGTTAATTTTCTTTTGAGAAAGTGGTAAGGCAGTTCATTGACGGAAGGATTGTTCAACAAATGGTGTTAGGACAACTCGACGTCCACATGCTACAAAAGGACAAATGTAGATGCATACCTCATACTATAAACAAAAACTCACTAACAACAGATCAGACCTAAACATAAGAGCTGAAACAAACTTAAGAAAACACAGAACCCTGGGGTGCCTGGCTGGCTCAAGCAGAAGAGCATGTGACTCTTGATCTCGGGGTCAGGTGTTCGAGCCCCATGTTGGGTGCAGAGATTACTTAAAAATAAAATCTTAAGAAAAAAGAAAACACAGAACCCCTTTGAGACCTTGGGTTAGGCAATGATTTGTTAGGTGTGATATCAAAAGAAAGGTTCATAAAATTTTTAAATTGATAAACTAGACCTAGGAAATAAACACTTGTGCTTAAATAGACAGAACTGAATGAAAAGACAATAGACTGCAAGAAAATATTTTCAAAACACATATCTAATAAAGGATTTGTATCTAGAAATCCAAAGAACTGATAAACTCATTAATAAGACAACCCAATCAGAACATGGGCAGAAAATATGAATAGACATTTCACCAAAGAAGACATACTATACTAATGGCTAATAAGTACATAAATGAAAGATCAACATCATTAGTCATTAAGGAAATGTTAACTAAAAGCACAATTGAGGTATTTCCCACCCATTAGAAAGGCTATAACAAATATGCCCTTATTTATTAATAACAAATGTTGCCAAGAAAGAAAGCCTGGGAAGATGGCAAAGTAGGAAGATCCTAAGTTCACCTCGTCCCACAGATACACCTAGATAACAGCCACATCAGTGCAACTAACCCAAAAAACAATCCAAAGACTGGCAGAACAGACTCTCCATAGTTAATCATAGAGAGGAGACCCCATGGAAAAAAAAATGGTAGGAAAGGTGGAGTCCCAGATGGGAATCAAACTAACCAGCAGGGAGGGAAAAAACTAACCAGTGAGATCAACCACAAATGGGAGGGACATCGTAAGCACGAAAAAGGGAGAGGTAGGTCCACACCATACACCCCAGGCACAGGGGACCTGCACTGGGAAGATGACTCCCCGTAACATTTGGCTTTGAAAACCAGAGGGGATTAACTTTGTTAGTTCTTACAATTAGTGGGGCTTAACACTGGGAACTTTAAAAATCAGCAGGGGAAAGCTGGAGGGAATAGGAAACTGAGTGCCTGCCCTTAAAGAGACAGTAATAACAAACAATCCTGCTGAGATATAGCATAGAAGCAGGAGTTTGAAAAATACCTGGAGTAAATGGGAAGACAATTTATTTACTAATCTCAGAATGTGTATTGGAGGGGAAAAGATCTTTAGGAGACTGCTCCAAGAACAAAAGAGCTGATGGGCACCATTTCCCTCTCCCACACCCAGCCTAGACATACACCTGTAGGAACCAGCATGACAACTCGCCACCTAACTTGTTAACAACGTGCACCCTGTCCCCAAGTTCTCCAGCCCCTGCCCCACCCAACCTACCCCACTTGGCAGGAGTCCCTCCAGAGTAGCTGACATGTCTCTTTCTGCAAACAACCCCCATAGTAGCCAACACGATTCCAAAGTGAGTCTTGCCCTGGAGAGTGGAGAAGATAACCACACATACCAGCTCCAATGCAGCACCAGCAGTGGATTGGGGACAGACATCTGGCCTGACTGCAGGTCCCACACATCAATGATAACCTCTCAGGGAACGATGCAGGGAGCCCACCCTCCAGTTAGGTGCAACTGCAGTCCCAGCAAACAAGCTGAGGGCAGGCATCTGGTCTGTTTGCTGACACCACCCAAATGCAAACCCAAGGTGGTCCCATACTGGCCCCTTAACAATACAGGAAACAAACTCTGCCCACAAAAGACAAAGAGTGCTATTGCAACATTTGGACTAAAGGCAAATGTGGCTCAACCACAATAGGGTGGGTGCAATACACATAGGAGACACCCATGAAGCACCAGTTTCTGGTGAACGGGACACTGCACTGCAGAGTACTACAAGACCTCTGCTTCATAAGGCCATAACTTTCAAAAGCAGGAGACATAGCTGACTCTAGCACACAGAAACGGACACAAAGTTAGAAAAAATGAAGAGAAAAAGTATATGACCCAAATTAAAAAAAAAAAAACAACAGGAAAAAAATCACTGCAAAAGAGCTAAATGAAATGGAGATAAGCAATAATGCCTGATAGAGAATTCAAAGTAATGGTCATAAAGATACTTACTGGACTTGAGAAAAGAGTGGAGAATCTCAGTGAGACCCTTAACAAAGAGATAGAAAACATAAAAGAGAACTAATCACAGATGAACTTAATAAATGAAATTAAAAATACACTGGATATAATAAATAGTAGACTAGAAGTGGAAGAATGGATCAGTGATCTGGAAGGTTGGTTATTGGAAAGCAACAGACAGCAACTGGGAAAATTAAAAAGGATAATAAGAAATGAGACTAGGTTAAGAGAACTCAGTGATATCCTTAAGTGTAATGACATTCACATTATCGAGATCCCAGAAGAAGATAGATAAAGGGGGTAGAAAATTTATTTGAAGAAACAATAGCTGAAAATTTCCCTAATTTGAGGAAGGAAATAGATGTTCAGATCTAGGATGCACAGAGAGCCCCCAACAAAATCAATCCCAAGAAGGTCCTCACCAAGACACACAATAATTAAAATGACAAAGAGCAGTGATGAGAGATTTTTTAAAGCAACAAGAGGAAACCATTACATACAAGGGAAACCCCATAAGGCTATCAGCTGATTTTTCAGAAGAAACTTTGCAAACCATAAGAGAGTGGCATAATATATTCAAAGTGCTGAAAGGAAAAAAACCTGCAAACAGGGACACCTGGGTGACTCAGTCAGTTAACCATCTGCCTTTGGCTCAGTTCATGATCTCAGGGTCCTGGGATTGAGTCCCACATCGGGCTCCTTGCTCGGTGCGGAAGCTGCTTTTCCCTCTGCCTGCTGCGTTTCCTGCTTTTGCACTCTCTGTGACAAATAAATAAATAAAATCTTAAAAAAAAAACAAAAACAAACCTGCAAACAGAAATAGTCTGTTTGTCAAGGCTATCATTCCGAACGGAAGGGGAGATAAAGTTTCCCAGACAAAAGGTAAAGGAATTCATTACCACTAAACCAGACTTACAAGAAATGTTAGAGGGAATTCTTTGAGTTGAAAGAAAGGCCTTTATCAGGAGTAAGAAAATTAGGAAGGAAAAACATTTCACATGTAAATACAAACATAATAAAAGTAGTAGATTAATCACTTATACAACCAGTACAGAGGTTAAAGCACAAAAGCAGTAAAATCAATTATATCTATAAAAATCAGTCAAGAGACTCAGGAAATAAAAGTATGACATCATATACATAAAATTTTGGGAAAGGGTAAAAATTTAGTCCATTTTTTTTCAAGATTTTATTTATTTATTTGACAGAGAGAGACACAGCAAGAGAGGGAACACAAGCAGGGGGAGTGGGAGGGAGAAGCAGGCTTCCCGCAGAGCAGGGAGCCTGACGTGGGGCTCGATTCCAGGACCCTGGGATCATGACCTGAGCCAAAGGCAGACAGATGCTTAACAACTGAGCCACCCAGGCGCTCCAAACTTTAGTCCATTTAAAATGGATTCAAACTTAAACAACCATCAAATTTATATAGACTGCTATATGCATAGGATATTATGTATAAACCTAATGGTAACCACAAATCAAAAATCTATGATAGATATGCAAAAAAGAAAGAGAAAGGAATCCAAGCATATCACTAAAGAAAGCCATCAAACCACAAGGGAAGAGAGCAAAAAGGAGAAAGGAACAACCTTAAAACAAGTAACACTGTGAAAGCACAATGGTCTAAAATCTTTGGGATGCAGCAAAGGCAGTTATAAGAGGGAAGTTTATAGCAATATGGGCCTACCTCAAGAAGCAAAAAATATCTTAAGTAAACAAACTAACCTTAACACCTAAAGCAGCTAGAAAAAGAACAAAGCCAAAGCCAGTAGAAGGAAAAAAATAATAAAGACTAGAGCAGAAATAAATGAAATAGAGACTAAAAACACAATAAAACAGGTCAATGAAACTGGGAGCTAGTTCTTTGAAAAGATCAACAATATTGATAACCTTTAATGAGATCCATAAAAAAATGTGAGCGAACTCAAATAAATCAAATCAGAAATGAAAGAGGAGAAATAGCAATCGACACCACAGAGATACAAAGGATTATAAGAGAAAATTATGAAAAGTTTGTGTCAACAAATTAGACAATCTAGAGGAAATGAATAAATTCCTAGAAAAATAAAACCTTCCAAAAAGGAATCAGGAAGAAAGAGAAAATTTGGACTGATTCCCTAGCAATAAAATTGACTCAGTAATCAAAAAACTCCCAACAAACAAAAGTCCAGGACCAGATGGCTTCACAGGTGAATTCTACCAACACCTAAAGAAGACTTAATACCTCTTCTCAAACTATTCCAAAATATACTAGAGGAAGGAAGCCTTCCAAATTCTGAGGCCACCATTACCTAGATACCAAAACCAGATAAAGACCTAACCAAAAAAAAAGAGAGAGAGAGAGAGAGAGAACTACGGGCCAGTATCTCTCATGAACATAGATGCAAAAATCCTCAAAAAAATGTTAGCAAACTGAATCCAACAATACATTAAAAAAAATCATCCACCACAAACAAGTGGAATTTATCAATACAGGGATGCAAGGGTGGCTCAATATTCACAAATCAATCAACATGATACATTATATCAACAAGAGAAAGGATAAAAACCATAGGAGCATTACAATAAATGCAGAAAAAGCATTCAACAAAATACAACATCCATTTATGATAAAAACTCTCAACAAAATAGGTTTAAAGGAAATATACCTTAACATAAAAAGGCCATATGTGAAAATCCCACAGCTAACATCATACTCAAGAGGGAAAAACAAGATCCTCTAAGATCAGAAACGAGACAAGGATGTCCACTCTCACCACTTTTATTCAATATAGTACTGGAAGTCCTAGTCACAACAATCAAAGAAAAGGCATCCAAATTGGTAAGGAAGAAGTCAAACTTCCACTATATGCAGATGACATGATATTGTATATAGAAAACCCTAGAGACTCCACCAAAAAACTACTGGAACTGATACATGAATTCAGTAAGGTCACAGGATACAGTGTTAATATACAGAAATGCACTGCAGGGGCACCTGGGTGGCTCAGTTGGTTAAGCATCTGACTCTTGATCTTACCTCAGGTCTTGAGCTCAGGGTTGTGAGTTCAAGCCCTGTGTCAGGCTCTGTGCTGGGTACGGAGCCTACTTAAAAAAAAAAAAAGGAAAGAAATCTACTGCTTTTCTATACACTAATAATGAAGTAGCAGAAAGAGAAATTAAGAAAACAATCCCATTTACAATTGCATCAAAAGGAATAAAATACACTGACCTCTACGTCTGAAAATAATACTACACTATATGTTATTTAATTGAATTTAAATTAAAAAAAAATTTTTAAATACTTACTAAACTTAACCAAGGAGGTTAAAGGCCTGTATTCCAAAAACTGTAAAACACTGATGAAAGAAATTGAACATGACACAAACAAATGGAAAATTATCTATGCTCATGGATTAGGAGAACCAATATTGTTAAAATGTCCCTACTACTCAAAGCAATCTACAAATTTAACGTAATCCCTATTAAACTACCAAGAGCATTTTTCACAGAACTCAAACAAACTACCATAAAATTTGTCTGAAACCACAAAAGACCCACATAGGCAAATCAATCTTAAAAAAGCAGCAAGAGGGCACGTATTGAATGAAGCATTGGGTGTTACATGCAAACAATGAATCATGGAACACTACATCAGAAACTAATGGTGTAATGTATGGTGATTAACATAACATAATAAAATTTTTTAAAAATGCAGCACAAAACTGCAAGTATCATAATTCAAGATTTCAAAGATATACTAATCAAAATAGGACGGTACTGGCACAAAGACAGACACACAGATCAATAGAATAGAATAGAGAGCCCAGAAATAAACCCCTGCTTCTATAATCAATTAACCTATGACAGAAGAGGCAAGAATATACAACAGGAAAAAGTCAGTCTCTTCAACAAATGGTACTGGGAAAACTGGACAGCTACATACAAAAGAATTAAATTGGACCACTTTCTTACAGTGTACACAAAGATAAATTCAAAATGGATTAAAGACCTAACGTGAGACCTGAAACCATAAAATTCCTAGAAGAAAACATAGGCAGTAATAACTTTTTGACATCAGCCATAGAGACATTTTTCTAGATAGGTCTCCTTTGGCTAGGGAAACAAAACCAAAAAAACTATTGGGACTACACCAAAATAAAAATCTTTTGCACAGTGAAGGAAACCATCAACAAAGCCAAAAGACAACCTACTGAATGGCAGAAGATATTTGCTAATGATATATCTGACAAGGGGTTAATATCCAAAATATATAAAGAACTTAACTCATTACAAAAAAAAATCAAATTAAAAATGAGCAGAGAATATGAATGGACATTTTTCCAAGAAAGATACACAGATGGCCGACACATGAAAAGATATTCAATCATCACTTACCATCACTGAAATGCAAATCAAAACTACAATGAGGTACCTGTCTTAAACCTTAAACCTGTCAGAATGGCTAAATTAAAAAACACAATAAGTAACAAGTGTTGGCAAGGATGTGAAGAGAAAGGAACTGATGGGAATGCAAGCTGGTGCGGTCATTATGGAAAACAGTATGGAAATTCCTCAAAAAACTAAAAACAGAATTACCATTTGATCTAATAATTCCACTACTGGGTATTTACCCAAAGAAAGTGAAAACACTAATTTGAAAAGATATGTGCACCCCTATGTTTACTGCAGCATTATTTATAAAAGCCAAGACATGGAAGCAAACCAAATACCCATTGGTAGATGAATGGATAAAGAAGATGTGGTAATATGCAATGGAATATTACTTGGCCATCAAAAAGAAGGAAATCTTGCCATTTGCAACAATGTGGATGGATCAGAGGGTATAATGCTAAGTGAAATAAGTGGGTCAGAGAAAGACAAATACCATATGATGTCACTCATATGTGGATTTTAAGAAACAAATGAAGAAACAAAAAAAAGAAACAAACAAAAAGCCAGACTCTTATTTACAGAGAACAGACTAGTGGTTGCCAGAAGGGAGGTGGGTTAGGGGGATGGGTGAAACAGGTAAAGGGGATTAAGAGTACACTTATCTTGATGAGCACTGAGTAACTAATGGAACTGTTGAATCACTCTATTGTACACCTGAAACTAATATAACACTGTACGTTAATTATACTTGAACAAAAAATAACAAATGTTGGTGAGAATGTAGAGAAATTGGAGCCCTCTTATGCAGCTATAAAAAAATGTAAGCTGATGCAGCCCCTTTAGGAAACTGGGCAGCTTAAGCGTAAAATTACCTTATGACACAACAATTCCACGCCTACATATGTACCCAAGAGAAACTAAAACACATGTTCACACAAAGACAACTATGCAAATATTTAGCAACATTAACTGTAATGGACAAAAAAAAACTGGAGACAATCTAAATGTCCATCAACTGCTAAGGGGATAGACAGAAAAATTGTATTCATACAAGGGTAAAGTACCTTTAGTAGGAAACATATTACAACATGGATGAACTTCACAACATGCTGGTGACATGAGAAACTACATGATTCCACTTATAGAAACTGTCCAGAAAAGATAAATTCAGGGACAGAAGTAGATTAGTGGTTGCCTTGGGCTGGCCAGTGGGGATGGGAAGTAACTACCTAGGCATGAGGGATCTTATCGGAACAATGAAAATGTTCTAAACGTGATTTATGGTCATGGTCGTTTCATTTGGTAAACTTACTAAAAATCTTTAATTTTTAATTTAATTTTTTACTTTTTCTTAATTTAAATTCAATTAATTAACATACAGTGTATGAGTTTCAGAGGTAGCGGTCAGTGATTCAGTCTTATATAACACCCAGTGCTCACTACATCCCATGCCTTCCTTTTTATTTTTTAAAGATTTTTTTTTTTATTTGAAAAGAGAGAGAATGAGAGAGAGAGAGCACATGAAAGCGGGGAGGGTCAGAGGGAGAAGCAGACTCCCTGCTGAGCAGGGAGCCTGATATGGGGCTCGATCCCAGGACCCCAGGATCATGACCTGAGCCGAAGGCAGTCGCTTAACCGACTGAGCCACCCAGGCGCCCCATCACATGCCTTCCTTAATGCCCATCACCCAGTTACCCCTTCCCCACTCCCCTCCAGCAACCCTCAGTTTATTTCCTATGATAAGAGTCTCTGGGCGCCCAGGTGGCTCAGTCAGTTAAGCATCTGCCTTCAGCTCAGGTCATGATCTCAGGGTCCTGGGATCGAGCCCCACATCGGGCTCCCTGCTCAGCGGGAAGCCTGCTTCTCCTTCTCCCTCTCCCTCTCAATCTCTCTCAAATAAATAAATAAAATCTTTTTAAAAATGTCTCTTGTAGTTTGTCTACCTCTCTGATTTCGTCTTGTTTTATTTTCCCCTCCCTTCCCCTATGATCCTGTTTTGTTTCTTAAATTCCACATAAGAGTAGGATCATATAATTGTCTTTCTCTGACTGACTTATTTCACTCAGCATAACACCCTCCAGTTCCATCCACGTCATTGCAAATGGCAAGATCTCATTCCTTTTGATGGCTGCATAATATTCCATTGTATATATACACCACATCTTCTTTATCCATTCATCTGTCAATGGACATCTTGGCTCTTTCCACAGTTTGGCTATTGTGGACATTGCTGCTATAAACATTGGGGGGCACGTACCCCTTCGGATCCCTACATTTGTATCTTTGGGGTAAATACCTGGTAGTGCAATTGCTGGGTCGTAGGGTATCTCTATTTTCAACTTTTTTTTTTTTTTTTAGATTTTTTATTTATTTCAGAGACAGAGTGAGTGAGAGAGAGCAAGCAAGCACAGGAGCAGGGGCAGGGAGAGAGGGAGAAGCACAATCCCCTGGGATCATGACCTGAGCCAAAGGCAGGCGCCTAACCTACTAAATCACCCAAGTGCCCTATTTTCAACTTTTTGAGGAACCTCCATACTATTTTCCAGAATGGCTACATTCCCTAAAAATCTTTTTTTCTTAAGATTTTAAGTAATTTCTTACTTAACATGGGGCTCAAACCCAGAGCCCTCGAGATCAAGAGTCATGTGCTCTACCGACTGAGCCAGCCAAAAATCTCTTATTGTACCCTTGAAATGGGAAAATTTTCGTTTAGTAAAACTGTTTACAGAACAAAATAAAACTTGTGCAATGTAACCAAACTAGTCTTTAAAGGGAAATTTATAACTGAATGCTTGTATTGTAATAAAGGAAAAGCTGGGAATTATGAGCCAAGTGTTTACTACTCCATAAAAGGTAAAAAAAAAAATTACAGCAATTATCAAAAGAAATAAAAGTTTCCAAAGAAAAGAACAAAAGTTGGTCCCTGAAGATGAATAAAACATAAAGGAGAGGAAGGCACAAATAAAAGCATAAATTTGTAGAATAAAAGATACAGAAGGAGAAAAAAAGATACATAAGGGGAAAAAATTAAGAGGGTCTATGAATAATATTTGCCAATAAATTGAAAACAGAAGCAATGAGCAAATTACTAGAGTATTTTGACCTTATCGAACGGATTCAAAAATAAATGCAGTCTAAATACTTATCTCACATTAAAGTAGTTGAATCACTCATTTAAACGTTATAAAGAATACACTAAGTACCAATGTTCATAGCAGCATTACTCACAATAGCCAAAAGGTGGAAACAACCAAAATGTCCAACAACAGATGAATGGATAAACAAAATGTGGTATATACATCCAGTGCAGTATTATTCAGCCATAAAAAGGAAATTGATTCATTTTACAACATGGATGAACCTTAAAAACATGCTAAGTGCAATGAACTAGACACAAAAGGACAAATATAATTCCACTTACATGAGATACCTAAAATAGGCAAATTCATACAGACACAAAATAGAACAGAGATTACTAGGCCTGGGGGAAAAGGAGGCGGCAGCAATGGGGAGTCATTTAATGGGTACAGAGTTTTGGGATGATGAAAAAGTTCTGGAAATAGTGGTGATGGTTGCAGAATATTGTGAATATACTTTATGCCACTGAAATGAATACTTTCAAAAGGTTAAAATGGTAAATTTTGTTATATTTTACAATAAGACAATTTAGAATCATATTGCTATATTCACACATGGAGAAAAAAAAAAAACAAAAACCTAGTGGGCTTTTCACCAGGATCGTATTGACTCTCTATTACTTTGGGGAGAATAGACATTTTTCACATTGTGTCTACCAGTCTATGAAGATGACATATACCTCCTTTAGGTCCTTAATTTCTCTCAACAATGTACTAATATTTGGTGAATTCTTACCATATATTTGGTTTTTGTTTTTTTGAGATTTTTATTTATTGACTTGAGAGAGAGAGAGAGAGGGAGGGAGGGCATGAACTGGGCTCCCAGGCGGAGGGACAAGCAGACTCCCCGCTGAGCAGGGAGCCCAACTCAGGGCTTAGGCCTTGAGGACCCTGCGTTAGGACCCTGAGATCACGACCTGAGCTGAAGGGCAGACACTTAACCGACTGAGCCACACAGGCGTCCCTGCCATATATTTGATTTTAAAATGTTGTCAATGACCACTTTCTTTCCATTTTACTTTCCAATTGTTTGATAATAAATAGAAATAAGTTGATTTTTAAAAAATATTGTGCCTGTATCCAGTAGACATACCAGAGGCACTTAATTCTTATACTTATCAAAAATTATTTTGGGGGCACCTGGGCGGCTCAGGACTCTTGATTTTGGCTCAGGTCATGATCTCAGGGTCATGGGGCTCTGTGCTCAGTGGGGAGTTTGCTTGAGATTCTCCCTGTCTCTGCCCTGCCCCTTCACCTGTTCTCTCTTTCCCCTTCTCTAAAAAATTACTTTGAGTTTTTTGTTGTTACAAAATCATGTTTCTGTGAATACAAAGCTTTTTTTCCCTTCCTGATCTTTATGACTTTTTATTTTTATTATTTTTAAATGTTTTATTTATTTATTCATGAGAGTCAGAGAGAGAGAGAGAGGCAGAGGCAGAGGGAGAAGCAGGCTTCCCGCCGAGCAGGGAGCCTGATGCGGGACTCGATCCCAGGACCCTGGGATCATAACCTGAGCTGAAGGCAGACGCTTAACCATCTGAGCCACCCAGGCGCCCTCTTTATGACTTTTTAAAACTTTAATTTTTTAAGTAAACTCTACCCCCAACATGGGGCTCAAACTCACAACCCCTCTACAGGCGGAGCCCACCGGGCACTCCTATGACTTTTCTTATGTGTTTCATATTGCATTAGGTAAGACAACCAGGATTTCATGTTAGCTGTAGGTTTGGGGGGAGGAGGTATTTATTTATCTATTACCGCTATTTCTTTTAGACAGCATCTAGTTGGGCATTATTTTTTAATCCAGTCAAGCACTCTGTCTTTAACTGAGGTATTTAAACAATTTAAATTTAATGAGATTATTGGTATAGTTAGGTTTAAATCTGTCATCTTACTATTTGTTTTCTATTTGTCCCATACATTCCTTTTCTTTCATAATTCTTTTGGATTAAATATATTTTATTCCACGTATCTCCTTAGTGTCTTACTAGTGATACTTCTTGGGTTTGTTACTTTAGGACTGGTGGCTTCAAGATTGGTGGTATACATCTTTAAGTCTCCCTTCAAGTGATATTACACCACTGTACGTATAGAGTAAGAACCTTTTACTAGAATACTTCCCTTTATCCCCTCACGCTTTGTGCTGTGTCATACATCTTTCTTTTACAAGTATTAAAAATCCCATCTAACTTTATTACTTTTGTTTAAATAGATGATCACTTAAAAGGGATTTATACAAGGAAAACCTCTGCTGTATTCACTCATGTAAATGGATACTATTTCCAATGCTCTTTATTCCTTTGTGTAAATTCATACTTCATGTAGTATAATTTTCTTCTGCCTTAAAGACTTACTTGAATATTTCCTCTCCCTTTTTTTTTTAGATTTTATTTATTTGGGAAAGAGAGCACAAATGGAGTGAGGGAGAGAGGGGGAAGCAGACTCCCCGCTGAGCGGGGAGCCCGATGCGGGACTCGATCCCAGGAGCCTGGGATCATGACCGAGCTGAAGGCAGACGCTTAACCGACTGAGTCACCCAGGCGCCCCTGAATATTTCTTACGGAGCAAGTCTGCTGGTGATGAATTCCTTCAGCGTTTGTATGTCTTACGTGTTCCATTTTGAAACATATTTCCAGTAGGTATAGAATTCTATCACTCCCCAGACTCATAGCCCATAGCCCCCAGTTCCACTAACGTTGGGGGGGGGTCTGCTATTACCTTGAGCTCAGGGTAGGGCTTGGAGTGCTAGGGTTTTCTGTGTGCCTGCTGCCCCCTCAGTTTTCCGTTGGACCCGCATACCTGTATCAGGGAGGGGGGTCTTCCTCCATGCTCTCTCCCTGTATGTCTAGCTGCAGCCTGCCGTTGCCTGGGGTCGGCACCAAGCTCACGGCAGGAGCGGGAGAGACGCCCTATCGCCCCAAATCAGCCTCCATCTCAGACAGGCCCTTTGGGCTTCGGCTGTGGAGGTGAGGTTTTCTTAGTATTCCCGCTCCTCCCACCTGCGGCCGCCAAACTCTGCTTTCTCCCTGGGGTGGGTCCAGGGTGCTTGTTTCCTGCGCCACCCCCAGCAATGGCAAACACCTGTTACCTATCTGCCCCTCCTCCTGCATCTGCCCCTCCTCCGGGAACAGAATGTTTTTGCTTCTCTTCCCCCAGTAGCAATAAATCTTTCCCTGTGTCTCAAGAGCGGCCGATGGATTTCGCTTTTACTACTTCTCCCCAAACAATCTTTGCCAGTGTCCTGTGGTCACTGGGCGAACCGCCTGTGGTGGATTAAGACTTTGGGGAGAAGGCTCCCCGCAAGCTAGCGGAGCTCTGAGCTTGGTCCTCCGCAGCCAACCGGGCCCCTCATTTGCAGCCGGGTTGGCTTCCCCTGGTCTCCTGCGTCGCTCCTGTTCCTGGCCATGAGCACCTGGTGAAGGCTGGTGGGGAAGAGCTTTCCGCTCAGTGCAAACTCCCTTTGCGTCCGAGGCCCCGGGGCAGGACTGGCTTCATGGCGTGTGCCCTGCGCAATCAGCCACAGACCCACACTGAGAAGGTCCTTAGGCTCGGTTTAATGCTCTGCTGTCACCATCTTGAATTCTTCTTTTTTCAGCAAGGTTTCCCACACTTTCCTTTGGCACTAAGGCCCGCAAATTAAGTAGGCAGTCCCGCTCCAAAGTGATAACAGTGGCCCACGCCTGGCCTTTAAAAACGTTTAAAATCTTAGCTGGGTTTTTATCTGTTTGTGGAACACGCACAATGCTGCCATGTTCTGCCAGAGGTAAACGGTCCGTGTGTCCTGGCTCTCCTCGTAGTGGATTACCCCTCTTTGGAATTCAGGTTCCGTGAATTCTTTGCAGGCTCAGCGATCCGAGGCTCAAAAAATGTTACGATTGTGTGTATCATCCAGCTGTTTCTTGTTGGAGTGAGAGAAGCATTCTTTGCAGCTTTCTTTATCCTGAGTAGAAGTCCCAAACTGCTGGATGGTTTAGAACTTATTTTTAGGATCTGTTTCAGCTGGCAGAACAATTAACTGATGAAGACTAGTTCCCCGCCTCCCCGCCTTTAAAGGAGAATGTCACATTAAAAAAAAAAAAAAATCCTTTAGAAAAAAATTTTTTCCCTTTAGAAAGGGTTTGGGTTTTTTTTTTCCCCTTTAGAAAAAGATTGCATTATGTTTTTTTTTTTATTTTCTCCCATGACAAAATAGCCCTTAGTATCATAGGCATAATAGTTGGGAAACCTAAAGTGATATTTATGTTGTTTTTTGGTAACAGGTAACTATTGTATTATCAAACTCAAATGAGTTATGTGCAGCATCGGTCCACTACAAAGTGAAGCATGGGACACCTGCGTGGCTCAGTCGGCTGAGCGTCTGACTTGGTTTCTGCTCAGGGCATGATCTCCGGGTTGGGAGCTTGAGCCCCCAGTCAGACTCCACACTCAGGGGGGCAGTCTGCTTGAGATTTTTCTCCCTCTGCAACCCCCCCACTCTCCCTCTCTCTCTCAAATAAATAAATCTTAGAGACGCCTGGGTGGCTCAGTCAGTTAAGTGTCTGCCTTCGGCTAAGGTCATGATCCCAGGGTCCGGGGATGGAGTCCCCCATTGGGATCCCTGCTTGCTGGGGAGCCTGCTTTCTCCCTCTGCCTGCAGTTCCCACTGCTTGTGCGCTCCGATCTCTCTGACAAATAAGATATTTTTTATAATTATAAATCTTTAAAAAAGAAAAAAAAGGGGGGTGCCTGGGTGGCTCAGTTGGTTAAGCGACTGCCTTCGGCTCGGGTCATGATCCTGGAGTCCCAGGATTGAGTCCCACATCGGGCTCCCTGCTCGGCAGGGAGTCTGCTTCGCCTTCTGACCCTCCCCCCTCTCATGTTCTCTCTCTCTCATTCTCTCAAATAAATAAAATCTTTAAAAAAAAAAGTGAAGCATGAACAGAGATGAAGAATAACAAAATTATGGCATGTTTAAATAGTTAGAATATTCTTTAGTGTATGTTAAGATGTAGGTCTTTTAAATAAGTCAATCAGAGAAAGACATGTATCATATGACCTCACTGATATGAGGAACTCTTAATCTCAGGAAACAAACTGAGGGTTGCTGGAGGGGTGGGGGGGGATGGGGTGACTGGGTGATAGACATTGGGGAGGGTATGTGCTATGGTGAGTGCTGTGAATTGTGCAAGACTGTTGGATCACAGATCTGTACTTCTGAAACAAATAATGCAATGTATGTTAAGAAGAAGAAGAAGATAGCAGGAGGGGAAGAATGAAGGGGAGTAAATCGGAGGGGGAGACGAACCAGGAGAGGCGATGGACTCTGAAAAACAAACTGAGGGTTCTAGAGGGGAGGGGGTGGGGGGATGGGTTAGCCTGGTGATGGGTATTAAAGAGGGCACGTTCTGTGTGGAGCACTGGGTGTCATGCACAAACAATGAATCATGGAACACTACGTCAAGAACTAATGATGTAATGTATGGTGATTAACATAACAATAAAAAATTTTTTTAAAAAGGAAGAAAATGGGGGAGAACTTAAAAAAAGATGTAGGTCTTTTAAATTTTTCAATTTCAGTCTTCCACTGAAGTATATTATTAAAAACAATAATAAGCAGGCCAAGTCGAAATAGGATTCAAGTTAGTGTTCCCTCGGGCTATTCTTTTTTTTAAATCTAAACTATTAGTCACAGCTTTCTCATATATCACTTGACAAACTTACAGGTCTGTCCTTTTTAAAAAATCTGAAGCCTGTTGATATAATGAAAAATTATACAAAATTAGAAAGAAGAGTATAAGGTAACCCAATGTATCTTTTACTTATGTTTAATATTTATTCAGCAATATCCCCACCTACTGTCCTCTCCCCATTTTGAAGCAAAATTTTACCATAAGTCCTATCTATTGTAGCATGTATCTTTACAGATATTTTTCTCACCTAACCACAATGCCAATCACACACCTAAAAATAATAATTCCTTAATGATGTCTATAATTTTTCCAACTCATTGCAAGAGACTATGGTATAAAAGAATATTATTAACCAAGAATCTAAAGATTTAAGGCATCTATAATTCCCTTCCCTATACCCAGAAGAATTAGCTTTTGTAACCAAGGAAACAAGCATCTATCATTAGCCCTTTAGCTATCCATGCAACATAGTGTTTTTTCTTTGTTTACAGAAAAGAAAACTGTATCACCACATAAAGAAATGGCCCTAATGATTTTTGTGTTAGAAATTGGGGGGACAGGAGGAAACTATTCCACAAATTTTAAGGACCATTTGTTAATTACTAAAATTTGGCTTTTTAAACAAGAACAAAGATTTTTTAAAAGATTTATTTTAGGGGTGCCTAGGTGGCTCAGTTGGTTAAGTGTCTGCCTTCAGCTGGGGTCATGATCCCAGGGTCCTGGGATCGAGCCCCAAGTTGGGGTCCCTGATCAGCAGGGAGTCTGCTTCTCCCTCTCCCTCTGCCTCTCCCCCTGGTTGTGCTCTCTCACTCTGTCAAATAAATAAAATCTTTCAAAAAAAAAATACTTAAAAAGATCTTATTTTAGGGTAGGAGGGGCAGAGGGAGAGGGAGAGAGAATCTCAAGCAGATTCCCTGCTGAGCGTGGAGCCCAACGCAGGGCTCAATCTCACAACCCTGAGATCATGACCCAAGCTGAAATCAAGAGCCGGAGGCTTAACTGAGCCACCCAGGTGTCCCATATTTTTCTTTAATCATTTTCCAGTCTGTATCCTTGGACATGGATGTGAAAAGACAACTGAAAATAGAGCCTATGAAAGTTTGTGATCAGAACGGGTAAATATGGAAGCGTGTGTTCATCTTCTTTTGTATTTCTATCTGCATTTGAGTCTATTTCAAAGAATACTGGACAGACACAAAAATATATACACTGGGGGCGCCTGGGTGGCTCAGTCGTTAAGCGTCTGCCTTCAGCTCAAATCATGATCCCGGGATCCTGGGATCGAGCCCCACCTCGGGCTCCCTGCTCCGCGGGAAGACTGCTTCTTCCTCTCCCACTCCCCCTGCTTGTGTACCCTCTCTCGCTGTCAAAAAAATAAATAAAAATTAAAAAAAATCTTTATAACTGTAGTTTTGAAACCCTTTTTAAATTTTATTTTATTGTTAATGTTAGTCACCACACATTAGTTTTTGATGTAGTGTTCCATGACTCATTGTTTGCATATAACACCCAGTGCTCCACTCAATATGTGCTCTCCTTAATATCCTTCACCAGGCTAACCCCTCCCTCACCCCCCTCCCCTCTAGAACCCTCCTGTACCTCTGAAACAAATAATACATTGTATGTTAAAAAAAAAGAGAAGGTAGTAGGAAGGGAAAAATTGAAACCCTTTTATGATTAATTTAAAATATGAGTCTTCGGGCGCCTGGGTGGCTCAGTTGGTTAAGCGACTGCCTTCGCTCAGATCATGATCCTGGAGTCCCGGGATCGAGTCCCGCATCTGGCTCCCTGCTCAGCAGGGAGTCTGCTTCTCCCTCGGGCCCTCCTCCCTCTCATGCTCTCTCTCTCTATCTCATTCTCTCTCTCAAATAAATAAATAAAATCTTTAAAAAATAAAATAAAATAAAATATGAGTCTTCATTTTTTTCAATGTGGGATATTCCAGAGCCAAAAAACAAAGACGTTGAGACGACTTATTATTTTCGAACATGTATTAAGCATCTACTATATACTAGGTACTTCTGGAGGGAAAAAAAAAGATACAATCCTTGCTTTTAAGGAATTATGTATTTGGGAAAACAAAAACACAGCGATAATACAGTGTAATAAATTCCACACAAGAGGTAAAAGGAGCATTAAAGAGAGGCCAACACAAAGAGGAGTCAACTTAACTGACTCTTAACACTCATAGGAAAAGAAAAAGGGAGTGACCACAACAAAGATCTTTTTATATCCCACACTTGTGAGTTGAACTTGGTATTAAAAGTACATGACTATAACACTGCAGGAAAATGAAATGACCAGAGATATATATTAAAAAAATTCACCTATATTTTAATGTTTTGTTTTATTTTTAAAATACTGATCCCAGAACTTGTAAATGTTCCAATTTAATGCAAGGTGAAATCAAATAAATCTTGACATTAATTCAGTAAACAATACATATCTTTCAAAAAGATCTTTATTAAAACAAACTTTATTTTTTATTTAAGTTTTTATTTTAATCACCTGGTGCTCATGACAAGTGCCCTCCTTAATCCCCATCACCTAGTTCAACCATCAGTTTGTTCTCTATAAAGGAGTCTGTTTCTTGGTTTGTCTTTTTTCCTTTGTTTCTTAAATTCCACATGAATGAAATCATATGGTATTTGTCTTTCTTTGATTTCGCTTAGCATTATACTCTCTTGCTCCATCCATGTCACTGCAAATGGCAAATTGCGTTCTTTTTATGGCTGAATAATATTCCATTGTGGTGTGTGTGTGTGTGTGTGTGTGTGTGTGTTGTGTGTGTGTGTGTACCATCCCTTCTTTATCCATTCATCAACTGATGGGACACTTGGGCTGCTTCCATATCTTGGCTATTGTAAATAGTGCTGCTATAAACACAGGGGTGCATGTATCCCTTTGAATTAGTGTTCTTGTATTCTTTTTTTTTTTAAAGATTTTATTTATTCATTTGAGAGAGAGAGAATGAGAGATAGAGAGCACGAGAGGGAAGAGGGTCAGAGGGAGAACCAGACTCCCCGCTGAGCAGGGAGCCTGATGCGGGACTCGATCCCAGGACTCCAGGATCATGACCCGAGCCGAAGGCAGCCGCTTAACCAACTGAGCCACCCAGGCGCCGTGTTCTTGTATTCTTTGGGTAAATACCTAGTAGTGCAATTACTGAATCGTAGGGTGGTTCTATTTTTAACGTTTTGAAGAACCTCCATACTGTCTTCTATAGCGGCTGTGGCAGTTTGCATTCCCACCAACGGTGCAAGAGAGTTCCTTTTTCTCCACCTTCTTGCCAACACCTGTTGTTTCCTGTGTTGTTGATTCTAGCCATTTTGATAGGTATGAGGTAATAGCCCACTGTAGTTTCGATTTCTACTTCCCTGATGATCAGTGTTGTTGAGCATCTTTTCATGTGTCTGTTGGCCATCTGTGTCTTCTCTGGAGAAATGTCTGTTCATGTCTTCTGCCCATTTTTAATTGGATTATTTTTTTTCTGGGTGTTGAGTTTTATAAGTTCTTTACACACTTTTGATACTAACCCTTTATCAGGTATCAAAAAGAACTTTAAAGCATTAAAGACCTTTAAAATGTCTTTAAAGTTTAATTTCTAGAAATACAGCAGAACAAACATTCCTACTTAAACAATTTTAGAGAGTTTGAACTGTGAAATCTTCAGTGTGGCAAGGTGGACTGCAGAGGCAGAAAAGAGAGTTGTATGACTTTGTCCTTCAACACAGTGATAAATGATGTCAGCCAGGAAAAATACAAATCATTGAGTGCCTTACTGTATACATTTTTATCTAGTTTTCATTTGGGACATTATAAGACAGCAAATTCCAAAAACTATTATATGCAGAGAGCAATCCTTTTCCAATCCTTTATGTCCACACGTTCCCAAGGATATCAACATTAAAATGTTTACCTCCTTGAGCTCAGTCAAGGAATGGTGTAATTTTCATGTGAATCCTTTATTGTCCTGTAAGGTCATGGCATCCCTGATTTTATGGAGAAAAGGTAGTTCTCATTTCTTAATTAGTTGCTCTGCTCTTTCTCTTCCACAATGAGTACAGTATCCATAGTTATTCCTGTGTCCTGCAGTGACCAGCCCCCCTCCACTTCCAGAGGCCGTCTGGGAAAGGAAGTAGAAAGGCTGTATCGAGATGTGTGGTACCCGATTTTCATCATCCAGTCAAGTAAGACCTAACAGATAAAAAGTTTAGCTATCAGATACTGGGCACAGTTGTATCCCTCTAGGTCACCATGATATTTTACAATTCTTTCACTGTTAAATCATGCCCCTACGAGTAATGACACAGAACCTTCTAGCGTTTAAAGGAAAATAGCATGCCAAGAATTGGTGAGATGCAAATAACCTTGAATACCTTTACGAAATTTCAGAGAAGGCCTAGGAACTGAAGGCACCTACAGACAGCAGGGGCATTTAACAAATAGCAAAGCCCCAACCCTAGGAAATGGAAAGGTTATTCAATTAAAAAGTTATGAACAAAAGGTTAGCATATGGGAAAAAAATTTAGATAAAAATCGAAGCCACTAGTCAAAATCACTCAGGAACACTGTCACCAGAGACATATCCAGGCCCCAGTAACTCTGCCTTATGATAGCCCAATTTCCAATGGGCTATTTCCTATAAATTGAGAACATTTCCTGTTATGAAGATTTCCACAGTAATTGTCAAAACTTCCATTTCCTACTGCCTAAAAATGCCTGCCAAAGGACTGTTTGCTGCTTTAGGAAGAAAGCTGGGTACTAGAATGTTCTTGGGGGAAGGTGGAGTATCAATTATAGATAATCTCTGACTTCTCCTACCACCTACCATCCAAGAACCTACCGATACTCCATGTAATAAACATCTAGGTCATAAAGCTTCATAATTTTCCAATATTTGGATACGCCTTAATTTAACCAATCTCCACATAAACACTTATACCTTTGATCATTTGTCTCACTGCCATAGAATAAATTCGCATCAATGAAATTAATTACCAAAAGATATATTTTATTTTTTTATTATGTTCAGTTAGCCACTGTATAGTACATCATTAGTTTTCAATGTAGTGTTCAACAATTCATTAGTTGAGCATAACACCCAGTGCTCATCATAACACATGCCCTCCTTAATACCCACCACCCTGTTATCCCATCCCCCCACCCACCTCCCCTCTGAAACCCTCAGTTTGTTTGCCAGGGTCCATAGTCTCTCATGGTTCATCTCCCTCTCTGATTTCTCCCCCTTCAGATTTCCCTCCCTTCCCCTATGGTCCTCCCTGCTATTGCTTATGTTAAAGATTATATGAGGGGCGCCTGGGTGGCTCAGCTGGTTAAGCGTCGGCCTTCGGCTCAGGTCGTGATGCCAGGGTCCTGGGATCGAGCCCCACATGGGGCTCCCTGCTCAGTGGGGAGCCCGCTTCTGCCTCTCCCTCTGCCACTCCCTCCCTCTCTTTCTCTCTCAAATAAAGTCTTAAAAAAAAGATAATATGAGTAAATTATTCTATAGGAACCGTGGCCCAATTTATATTCACAGGAACAATTAATGAGAATCACTGTTTTCTCCACACACTGGTCAAAACTGTGTACTCTTCTTTTTCATCTCTGACAACCTGATAGGTAGAAAATTCTGTCCCATTTTAATCTGCACTTCTTTGACTCTAATAAGGCCAAACATTTTTTTTTTTAAAGATTTTATTTATTTGTGAGAGAGAGAATGAGAGAGAGCATGAGACGGGGGAGAGTCAGAGGGAGAAGCAGACTTCTGCTGAGCAGGGAGCCCGATGCAGGACTTGATCCTGCGACTCCAGGATCATGACCTGAGCCGAAGGCAGTCAGTCGCTTAGCCAACTGAGCCACCCAGGCGTCCCTGTGTTAGTTTTACTTTCAAACAATTGCAGGACTAGGTCTCTCAATCCCGTTCTTTATATAAGGAGCAGCTAAAGTTTTTGATCTGTCTGAAAAATTTTCTGCAGATTACTCATCAGCTTTTTGGGACTTTACAAAGAGGGACCACCTAGAGAACACACTGTCTACCTAACCGGTTGTAAATTGGTAGGTATATATGCTGGTTTCATACTATCACTGTTTCAAGGGGACTGTGCAGATGAAGTCTTAGGATCTGAAACAATGTAAAACAGCTGTATTATTGCCTGTTTCCATTCATGCTCATTTCCATTTCCATCTGAATGATGTGAAACACTTTAGTAAACTGCCTGCATGTCATCCAAGTATAAATCAAAGAAGTCAAATATCCTCATCTCTGCTGACGATACCATTATTCATTAAACTAAGAGACTTGAACTGTTGAAAATGGTCACTCGTATTTTCTGAAACAACTCAATGGATTATACCAAAACTAAATAAAAACCATCAGTAGTTCAATTTGGTCAACTATGTAAGAATACATTTTACAGTTAGTGCATCCCGGCCATCAAAATCTGATGCTTTACAGTTATATGGAAGCTTGACTTTCACTGAGTGGTGACCTGCCCTGAAATCTTTTCCTTATAATCTCATGCAGGCCTCTGGGGTCTCTGATAAGATCATCTTTAAAGGCTTAAGAGAGGGCACCTGGGTGGCTCAGTCGTTAAGCGTCTGCCTTCGGCTCAGGTCATGATCCCAGGGTCCTGGGATCGAGCCCCACATCGGGCTCCCTGCTCAGCAGGAAGCCTGCTTCTCCCTCTCCCACTCCCCCTGCTTGTGTTCCCTGTCTCGCTGTCTCTCTCTCTGTTGAAAAATAAATTAAAAAAAAAAAGATTAAAAAAAAGGCTTAAGAGAGTTAGTTTACTTTTTTAGAGAGAGCACAGGCAAGGGGGTAGGAGTGGGAGAGGGTGAGAGAGAATCCCAAGCAGGCTCCACACTCAGTGAGGAGCCCAACTCGGGGCTCGATCTCATGACCATGAGATTATGACCTGAGCTGCAATCAAGAGTCGGATGCTTAGCCAACTGAGCCACCCACGTGCCCCTCTGTATTTTATTTTTTTTAAGATTATTTATTTATTTGTCATAGAGAGAGAGAGCACAAGCAGGGAAAGCAGCAGGCAGAGGGACAAGCAGACTCCCTGCTGAGCAGGGAGCCCGATGCGGAACTCGATCCCAGGACCCTGGGATCATTCCTTGAGCCGAAGGCAGATGCTTAACCAACTGAGCCACTCAGGTACCCCAAGGTACAAATAAAAAATAGGAAAAGAACTGAAAAAAAAAAAAAAGCAGAAATCACAGTTCAAAAAGATCTAGCATGCTTAATTATCCAAATTTCTGGAACACCGAGTACACATAAATGCCCTTTACCACCCCTGAAGGGAGACCCAGACAAGAGAGTGGTAATACCTCCCCCACGGCATGGGAGTAAACTATTGTCAAATTCAACAAAAATTATTTCTCAAAATATGAATTTCCTCACCCGTGAACTGCAAGACTTAAGAAATCTTCGCCTCAGGACACTCCCACTTGGACATCGGAGAGCAACAGTAACTATCTGAGGAATAAAAATGATCAAGTAAGAATTCCAATCCGCTGCTCTTCGCAATTCCAAAACCGCTACTCCTATGAAACTTCTGTAATTCTACACAGCTAGTGTGGGGTTTTGTAGGCACTGAGCTCTGAGAGTAGTAGGCCAACATAAAGGTCTAGATAAAATTCACTCTAAATATAAAAATGCCTTCTGAAACGGAAGAACATCTTCCTATTGATCGAGATCAGTGACCAAGCCTTCCGGAGAGGACACCAGAAACTAGATGCTTCTGTCTTTCCAGATAATATCAAGGTTGCATGTGGGCTTCAAAATTCATCTACCAAACCAAGAAGTTCCAGTGCCACCTCAGAGTCTATGGAGGAGAAGAACACTGCATTGGAAGGAAACAAAGTTTCCCAACTTACTCTGTCCTTGTAGGCTGTGCCCAGAGGAGCTGGTCCTAGCTGCTGAGATAGAGCTCCTGCTCCATCTCCTTTACCTATTGGGTTTCCCCATCATTTCTCCCTGATTAAACAGTTACATAGCTCTTTCTAAGCTCTTTCCAAGAGCTTGGCAACTGCTAGTTAATATCAAAAGACATTCAAAAAACAAAAAAGACGAGGAAGTAATTTTTTTCTGATGTTTATTAAATAGTAACTGTCAGGAAACTCTTTTTAAAAATATTTTATTTATTTTTTGCGAGACGGTGAGAGAGAACAAGCGCAAGCAGGGGGGAGGGGCAGAGGGAGAAGCAGACTCCCCGCTGAGCAGGGAGCCCAAACTGGCGCTGGATCCCAGGACCCGGGGATCATGACCTGAGCTGAAGGCAGATGCGCTGAACCACCCAGGCGCCCCTCCTCTCATTTTTTAAATTCTTACTGTATTATTTAGAACTCTGGATGGTTCTAATACTAAATACATAACAGGCACTAAAAGAATCAAAAGTGTACTGCTTAAGTAGGAATTGCATTAATTATGCATGGAGTCCCTCCCTCTCCTATCAGAAATGCATGGAGTCATTAGTTGGCTCATCTATTAGTCTGCTCCGAAAGGCAAGCAGGCTTCGGCTAGAATGGGAATTTTCTAATGGCTCCTTATCATAGTCACAGCTACCACATATACATACATATATAGTGAAAGCTCCACCCAGTCTGTCCTGTAGCAATGAGGTCATGTGTTTTGAAGCCAGAGGAAATTCATAAAAGGTGTTCCCTGTCAAACAGAGCTATATTTAATTACTTCTGTATGATAAACAGCTGTTGTGGATACCAACCCAGCGCTTGATGAGAAGTGAGAATGTCGAGTGTGTGGGTCAGGACAGACGTCATCACAGACTTGAATTTGCTGGGTATAACAGAAAGGGATTAGAAGTTGTTCTTCTTTTTTTGTGTTTCTCCTGGAGGTTCCGTGTCGGGATTGCACCCTTCATTGTCTGACTTTTGGATTTTCCTCAGACGTCCTACGTCCTCAACTGAAATGTTTGCGAATGTGTTGATACAAATGAGACCCTGCCAGGGGCTATCCCGGCGGCCTCAAAACCAGTTTTCAAGGAGTCCAACAGTTGCTGAGCCCTAGACGGGGGAAAAGCATCAGGGCTTTCCTTTGCCTGAAGGACTTCAGGGCTTTAAAGACGCGCAGCCGGGCAGAGGGCAGCTCAACAGAGAGTGGAGGTTCCGTCAGACCCCGCACCCCAAAACCCCAAACCATCTTTCAACTCAAACATCTACACAGTACCTGTATTCTTCAGCTCCTCTATTTTAGTAGGAAAACTACAATTTGAAGTCATCTGCCTATACTGATTCTGTTTTCATAAGTAGTTCCTGGGGCGCCTGGGTGGCTCAGTCGGTTAAGCATCTGCCTCCGGCTCAGGTTGTGATCTCGGGGTGTGGGGATCGAGCCCCGCATCGGGCTCCTTGGTCAGCAAGAAGCCTGCTTCTCCCTCTCCCTCTGCCTGCCTACTGTGCTCATGCGCTCTCACTCTCTCTCTCTGCTAAATAAAGAAATAAAATCTTAAAAAAAATAACTAACTCCTTTGCTGACCTCAAGTTTGGAAAAGCCCACGTAATCATTTCTCTGCCCGATGAAGTGGGAGCGCTCTAAACATCCCCCACCCCCGACCTCAGCAGAGAGCCGGCTCCAAAACAGGACTAGAGCTAAGGGGTTTGAGATCATACCACATTCAAAACAGACCTAATTACAGTGCTCTCTTCTCTTTCTAAACCCAAACCAAGAGAAGATGTACTCACTTGATGTTAAAGAAAACAGAAAATATATTTAATTTCCAAAGGAAAAAAATAAGCTTACTTCTTCAGCTGTTTCAGGAGGTTCTTCAGGGAGACCAAGAACCTAAAGATAAATGAGGATTTGTAAGAGGAATGTAAACATTTTGAAGAAGAAAAAAAATAACAATCTCAGCGAGAAGGGTTCCTTTTAATATAGAGTTTAGGCATATCTAAGTTTAATGAAATCTTTTAATAGACATTTATAAAAAATTTATAATATGAAAGAACTCAATTAATAAACATTTTTGGGGGGAGCAACTTTGTGCTAAACAGATGATAATAACAGGAGGTGAGGTGACAGCTACCCATCTATGTTCACGTAAGAATCTTATTTTTATGATATTCCAAGATACTACATAAAATAGATTTAAAGAAACCAAGGATAAATATTAAGTTCAATAGACCCCAAAATTACTTAGGTTCATATATATATATATGTGTGTATATACATACACATACACACACACACACACACACATATTTTAAGTGCATATTTTCCTTCATTGGCACTGCTAGGGGACTAGATAACCACCATTCATTTTGGTTGTCCTCATGATTTACTCCGGTTTCCCTATTTTGATTTATCCATTACAAAACCAGGTGTTCAGACCATTTTCTCTCATTAAACACTGTTGCCAACAATTTCACCTTCAGGGATGCCTTCTGTTTTATAATACCACAGACTCATGTTTTATAGCACTTTATCTAACTAACATTAATTGCATCTTATCAAAGAAACCATTTGTTTTCCTTTGGTTTCAAAAGCATAGGTGACAGTCAACCAAAACTGACCATCAACTTGAGACGACTCTTGTTATTAACAAAAGGTAAAGAATCCTGAATTTTAAATTAGTCCATATAGTTCATTAGATCTTTTTAAAATGCTAGAAATAGTTCAGTGACCTGATTGCCACCTTCAAGCCCCATTAAGGGCCCAAGAAACTTCAGCAACACATTAGAAACTATTTTCAGGGAAAATACAGCCTCTCAGCTTTCCCTCAGAGTTAGTGCAAAGAGACCTATTTCCAACCTTTGCCACCTCCAAATGAGAGTCAACTTGGGGATCGAAGATTTGAAAGAACAGAAGGAATAATAAATCTGAGCACTGTTCCAAAGTGAATGGTTGCTAACCCATTTCCTAGCAAGGCCACTAAGAAAAACTGACACTCACTAAATATGGGTTAATCATGTCTTAGCTACCTGTAGGAATGTTTCCATTAATAAACATTATATTTTTCATTTCTACATAATTGAATTCCTTCCTCAAAAAGAACTGAGTATTTTCAAAACCTATTAGCATTTTTTTCATAGCTTCCTTCTATGTGGCGTTCAGAACATTAATACCAAATAGGAGAAGTGATTCTCAATGAAGCTGACCCCTTCGTGAGGCAGTGGGAAGATACCATCTGGATTAAAAGCCAGTCCTAATCTTCACTCAGTATACCACCTGGCCCAGAGAGCAAGATTCCTACCACAAACTGATACAATTACATGAGTAGGCATTTAGAAATGAAACTCCTTCTGCGTGGGCTGCTCAGCAGATGGTGAAATTTTGCTTAAAGGCTTAGGCAAGTTTCATCTCTTTGCTGCTTCTCTGTTTGATGTTTTAAAAGATGTCTGACTCTCATTTTCAAGCACCAAATCTTCGTCACCCTGGTCAAAAACAACAGACAATTTCTAAATGCTATTACCAACTTTATTCTATCACAGTGGTTATTTCTTTTACCCTGATGGCATTTCAGTAAAAAATAGAACTTAGTCAGGCTGCCTGGCTGGCTCAGTCAGTAGAACATGTGACTCAATCTCAGGGTCGTGATTTCAAGCCCCACGTTGGGCGTGGAGCCTACTAAAAAAAAAAAAAAAAGAATTTAGTCATTATTAGGCCCAGAAACGTAAAGTATTATCTCCTTAGACAAGAAAACACGGAGCTAACATCTTGTAGAAACTACCCTTATCCAGCTCCAGGGCTCCCTCTGACAGATACAAGGCTGAGACGGATCGTTCCATTCTAACTGATAGGATCAGTTAGGATGGAGGAAAGAAAACCTGAATGATATCCTTTTCTCCTTTCTTTAAAGGAAGCAAGACAGGGGCGCCTGGGTGGCTCAGTCATTTAGCATCTGCCTTCGGCGCAGGTCATGATCCCAGGGTCCTGGGATCGAGCCCTGCATCGGGCTCCCCGCTCAGCAGGAAGCCTGCTTCTCCCTCTCCCGCTCCCACAGCTTGGGTTCCCTCTCTCGCTGTGTCTCTCTCTGTCAAATAAATAAATAAAATCTTTAAAAAAAAAATAAAGGAAGCAAGACAGTGCAAGGAATTATGCCTCAAAAGGCCATGGAAATAGAAGATGTATGTACAAACATGTCTGTATATGT
This sequence comes from Callorhinus ursinus, assembly GCF_003265705.2. Classification (NCBI taxonomy): domain Eukaryota; kingdom Metazoa; phylum Chordata; class Mammalia; order Carnivora; family Otariidae; genus Callorhinus; species Callorhinus ursinus. Next base: position 28,432,492 of record NW_027397079.1, on the reverse strand, counting down.
AACCATGCGATACTTTCATAGCTGAATGCGGCCCTACAGTATCCTTTTATATATAAACATGTTTAAGTTCTCAAATTCAAACTCTCATCCTTTTTTGAGTTAGTCACTTTAGAAGGCAAAGGATTTTACTCCAGAAATAATAAAGATTACGTTTTATTAATATTACCCATTAAAACCTTTTCCTGTGCAAAATAATTGTCAGATTCTCAGATACATGCTTATTTAGTTCAATAATGCCTTTTTTCCACATCTACTGACTTGTAAATGTTCTCTTCATCAGACTCAAATGGCCAGCATTTTCATAGGCTGTCTTCCCCCTTCCTCTGTCCTAAGAAAACTTGGAAGGAGCAAGGGCAATGGGAGTCAGGAGACCTTCATGCTCACCAATTAACTGGCCAAATAGGCTGTCTGACTGCAAAGTACTGGGCTCCATCAGCTGATGCCTACACTTTCTCTCAGCAATTAACATCCCGGTTTTCACATTCTTGATAGTCCTATGGGCCTTAAGTCATAACATTGCCAACAGTCCGCTCTGTCCCTGACTTCTTCTTGTCCCCACCAACTAGTTTAAAATATAAACTAGTAGTGCCATGAAGACACAGCCTAAAAGCAAGGGGCAGAACGACTAATTCACATTGTGACCATTTCACAAAAAGATGTGGCCGGCTAAAACCAGGCTGTCAATGTCCAACATCACCAAACCGAACAGAAGACAAACTCATCTCAGAAGTGAAAGGACTCCCCAGAGCAGGTGCATTTCACGTTGCACATCCTTCGCAGTAATTTCATTACCCAACCTTGATTGCCTTGATTTCATATTTACCATTATGAAATGAATAAAAACTGATTCTGCTTCACTATAAGAATCCTATTAACCTTTACGGGATTATTTTCTTTACAAGATGGTAAAAGGTGCAATATAAACAGAAAGCAAAAAAAAAACCCCAAAAATGTTTGGGACAGAAATTATCTTATACATAAAATCTGTGGCCAATTACTCTAAACTTAATTCCTTTATGAATATCCTTTTTCCTCTGTAACAGAACTTGGAATTGTGAACTTCCAGTAGCAAATGATGAAGTTCAGATTCAATGCCAAAGGAAAAAAGAGCCAAAGGTTAATTTGGCTTTACAGAAACAGAGCCAAACATAATGAGTATAATGTGAGCTTACAGTACCGGGGAGATCTTACTTAAGAAAAGATCTGAATTTCCTCATATAAAATATGGTGATTAGTCAACAGTTTTCTCAAAGCCTACCGTATGTTAGAGCTTCTCAAGCATCTAAGTAATATGCTCTTTAGGCACCAAAAGCATTCAGCCCTTCAACACACATATACGCTCTATGTACAATCATGATCAGTAAAGACTCCTAAAAAACTGACCGTACTAATGGCTTAACATCATTTGAAAATTTTAAAAAATCAATATATGTGATATACTTATACATTATACGTCCTTATACAATGAGTGTAATATACATCTGCTGCATATATGTAATAGCAGAATTCAAAAGATAACGTGAGAATATTTTCTAACCCCAAGTTTATGACCATTGCTCAACTTCCAGGTTTCACCCGTCATCTGATAAAAGCGTTCTTCGAGTTTTCTCAACTTCATTTCCTGGTGAGGTTTTAGAACGTTCTCTATGTATCTGCTGGCCTGTTCAAAAAAATAAATGAGGTGTTGTTACTATAACATTCCTAAGATTTTACGTTGTCTATAAAGTTGTTAAATAGGAACCAGGTGAAGAAATTGTGTTTTCACACTCACTCAATTTTCCAAAAAAGCAGCATCCTCCACTCTAATAGCACTCTCTAAAAATCTGCATTTATACATAATGCCGAAAAAAACAAATGTTCTGTATTTATGCTTATCTGGCAGTCTGCCTCTATCACTTTTAGTGTGTTTTCATCTCTTTTTCTTTTTTTTTAAATAAGCTTTTATTTAAGTAATCTCTACACCAATGTAGGGCTCAAACTCATGACTGTGAGATCAAGAGTTGCGCGCTCCACTGACTGAGCCAGGCAGGAGCCCCTTTACTGTGTTTTCAGTGCAATGAAAACTTACTAGGAGCTAGGGATGTCAAGATGCCTAGGATGTGATCCTTGACTTCTAGGAGCTTCAAGTCAGAGCTGTTTGTTGAAGGCTTGATGCCCAACACATGAAGTCACTTGGAAGAGAGTTCACTGAATAGCTTAATCATAGTAAAGCTGAACATATTTTGGGACTTAAAAGAAATGGAGATTCTGGTTTTAAGATGACAGAGTGAAATTTCTGCCTCCCTCTCCTCCTGAAACTCACCTCTAAATGACCAAGGGAACAAGAAAGAGAAAGCTAAATTCCATCGCTGGTGAAACAGAGAAATACTATAAGCACCAAACGCACTGTATATAAGGACCTACGGAAAAGGTGGCAACTGATTCAACAAAGTGAGAAACCTGCAGCCAAAGTGCGTGCAGAGGAGGACAGCAGTACGAAGCAAGCCAGGGCGCTCCAGAGACCCAGGTGGGCCGAGGAAGACGACACACATATACCACGGCAGGAACACGGCGTAAGGTGCAGCGCTGAAAATGGGGAGTGGCGGGGGACGCTGAGCCTCAACCAGATAGTGTGAACCAGAGAGGCTACAGAGTCCCAGATCCCAGTCTTAGTGACAGCAGAAGTGCAAACTCAAACAACCTAGTACGTGAAGATGTACACACTGACAAGTGAGACTCCCCAGCCACGTTCCTCACTTGACTTCCCCAGACTGCCGGCAGCCTGGCTTTAACCCCCAAGGGGAGAGAATGGAGGTGCCCTCTCTGGAGACGGTGAATTGCAAAAGAACAAAAGAACAAAGAGACAGTGACAAAGCTAAACTACTCCTCCATCACATCACCCTACACCAGCAGACAACCCGTCAAACCCTGACCACATACAGAGAAATTCCAAGTAGCTTTATTTGCCTTTTCTGTTTTGTTTAAGTAGAACTTATGACCAGTAAAGAACCCAAAGCTTGATGCAATTTTACAAATGCATATTCCATCAATTAACTTTTTAGTGTATCTCTCTCTTTTTCTTTTTTTTTTTTAAGACTTTATTTATTCATTCATGAGAGACAGAGAGAGGGAGAGAGAGCAGCAGAGGGAGAAGTAGGCTCCCAAAGAGCAGGGAGCCCGATGTGGGACTTGATCCCAGGACCCTGGAATCATGACCTGAGCCAAAGGCAGATGTTTAACCATCTGAGGTGCCCTCTCTCTCTTTTTCTTTTTAAAGATTTCATTTATTTATTTGAAAGAGAGTGAGCGAGAGAGAGAGCATGAGCAAAGGGAGAGGAAAGGGGAGAAGCAGACTGCCCTGCTGTGCAGGGAGCCCGACTCAGGGCTCGATCCCAGGACTCTGGGATGCTGCTTGAGCTGAAGGCAGTTGCTTAACCAAGTGAGCCATCGAGGTGCCCCTTAGTGCATCTCTCTTAAAGCTGAAAGGACAGAGCCAAGGATTACCACATGATTAAAGTCTCCAACATGAAAAATGGAGACTATAATTAATAGAGAAAAAGGAATTTGGAAAGCCCCACTGGAATTTTGAGGTTAATGGTGCAATATTTCAAAATTCTAGGGATTTTCAATCTGCAATTCTATGCCAAATCAAACTATCAATCGTCAGAAGAGAAAAATCACCTTTTTACAATGCCAAACCTCAAAAATTTTATTTACCAGCAGGTACATATCTGCACAAGTTGGGCACGTCACCATGCACATACATAGACTATATTGAGACACTGATTAATTTTCTTTTGTGCAAAGAGAGAAGTTTAATGGGTTAAAGACTTTTGCCAAACAAAAGAATCCTAACTTTACACACCCTTAGGAATTACAGATGCCAGTTAGCAGAGAGTTGGCATCTAGATGTAATTATAATTTACTAATTATCAGGCAAGGCTTTACAATTAAGTTACTTCCACAAGAATTAACTTTAAGCTTCAGAAGTTCAAATATTTACAAGAGAGTTTCTTACAAAAGATCTTGCAAGAACACTTTTATTGTTCTAAATTCAGATCAGGGGGGCGCCAGGTGGCTCAGTCATTGGGCATCTGCCTTCAGCTCGGGTCATGATCTTGGGGTCCTGGGATCGAGCCCCGCATTGGGCTCCCTGCTTGGCGGAAGGCCTGCTTCTCCCTCTCCCACTCCCCCCTGCTTGTGTTCCCTCCCTCAGGTTCTCTGTGTCAAATAAATAAAATAAAAATCTTTTAAAAATAAACAAACAAACAAATAAATAAATAAATTCAGGTCAGGGTAGTTACAAATGTAGTAATCTCCCATCTCCCAACAAATACATAGGCTTTTACTCTTGTGATTTGTTTTCAGCCTTTGCTTGTTTACTTAAAAAGGAATAATTTGTTCACCAGAAGAACAAGTTTAGATGTTGAAACATGTTGATAACAAGTTGAAAACAAGTTGATAGCTTTCAAAATATTAATGCCCTTGTACCAAGGCCTTTGTAAAAGGTTTATGTTTTTAATATTTAAGCGAAAGTCCACAGGAGTCTCCTCTTTCACAAAGGTTAATCATCAATCTGGCAACTGCCTGAGTGCTGACAGTTCAACGTTAAGAAGTAAGTGTTGGAAAATCATCCACAGGAAATGTAATTCCTAGCTATCAAACAAAATCTTGAATCAGATACAGCAAAAGCAATGCTCAGAGGGAAAGTTATAGCTGTAAACATCTAATTAAAGAAGAATGATCTTAAATCAGTAAGTTAACTTTACAACTTAAAAAACTATAAAAAACACAAACTAAACAGAAAATAGAACAGGAAAACAATCAGAACCAAAATCGGTTCTTTGAAAAGATCAACAAAACTGACAAACCTTTAACTTGATGAAGAAAAAGAGAAGACAAATAACTAAAATCAGAAATGTGAGGATATTACTACCAGCCTTACAGAAATAAAAAGGATTAGAAAAAGAATTTTAGAACGATTGTAGACCATCAAATCAGAAAACCAAGATGAAGTAGACAAATTCCTAGAAATTGCCTAAACTGATTCAAGAAGAAACAGGAAATCTCAACAGACCTAACAACATATTGCGTCAGTAATTAAAAACCTCCCAATAAAGAAGAGTAGGACCAGATGGGTTCACAGGTGAATTCTATCAAACCTTTAAAGGGTTAACACTGATCCTGTTGAAATTCCAAAAAAATAAAAGAGGCGAGAACAATTCCTAATTAATTCTGCGAAGTCATCATTATCCTGACACCAAAGACAGGCAAAGACACTACAAGAAAATATAAATCCCTTATAAATACAAATGCAAATATCCTCAACAAATTTTAGCAAACTGAATCCAACAGCATTTTAAAAGGATTATATGCCAGCTAAGTGTGACTTACCCCAAGAATGCAAGATGTTTCAACAAAAGAAAATCAATCAATATAATACATATTAATAAAACAAATACATATTAATAAAACAAACATAAAACCACATGATCGTCTCAATTGATAAAGAAAAAACATTTGATAAAATTCAACACTCTTTATGATAAAAATACTCAGAAACTAGGAATAGGAAGGAACTTGCTCAACATGACGAGTGTCTAGAAAAAAATCCGTAGCTAACATTACATTCAATGGTGGAAGACTAAAAGCTTTCTAAAACCAGGAACAAGACAAGGATGCCTGCTTTCACCACCGCTACTCAACACTGTTTAGAAATTTTAGCTAGAGCAACAGGCAAGAAAAAAAGAAATAAACAGTACCAATTTTGGAAAGAAAGAAGTAAAACTATCCCTATTCTCAGATGACATGATCTTATGTAGGCATACATCAGAGATATTGCAGGTTCAGTTTGCAATAAAGTAAATAATAAAGCAAGTCAAATTAATTTTCTGGTTTCCCACTGCATTTAAAAGTTATATTTATACTATACTGTACTCTACCAAATGTGCAATAGCATTACATCTACAAAAAAGTACATACCTTAATCTAAAAATACTTTATTGTTGGGATGTCTGGGTGGCTCAGTCGGTTAAGTGTCTGCCTTGGGCTCAGGTCATGATCCTAGGGTCCTGGGATCCAGCCCCCCATTGCACTGGGCTCCCTGCTCAGTGGGGAGTCTGCTTCTCCCTCTGTCCCTTTCCCCTGCTTGTGCTCTCTCTCTCAAATAAATAAAATCTTTAAAAAAAATACCTTATTGTTAAAAAATGCTAACCATTATCTGAGCTTTCAGTGAGTTGTAATCACGGATCACAGATCATCACAACAAACATAATAATAATGAAAAAGTTTGAAATATTGCAAGAATTACTGAAATGTGACAGAGACACAAACTTAGCAAATGCTGTTGGAAAAATGGAACCAAGAGACTTGCTCAATGTAGAGTTGCCATAAACCTTCAATTTGTAAAAAAAAAAAAAAAAAGTATCCACGAAGCACAATTAAATCTTGTTTAAAACAAGATTTGCCTGTATATAGGAAATCCGAAGAATCCACACACAGCAACCACTAGGGCTAATAAACAATGAACAAAGGACAGGGTACAAAATCAACACACAAAAGGCATTTTTATTTCTGTACACTGAGCAATGAAAAATCAAAAAAGGAAATTAAGAAAACAACAATTACATTTGAAACAGCATCCAAAATAAAATATGCAGAAATAAACTTAGCCAAAGGGGTGAAAACTATATGCACTGAAAACTATAAAATATTGCTGGAAGAAATTAAAGATATAAATAAATGGAAAGACATTATAGGTTTATGGATTGAAAGACAGTATCATTAAGATGTCAATACTAGGCAAAGCAAGGAAGACTTAATATTATAAACTGTCAATACTACCCAAAGCAATCTATGGATTTCAATGTAATCCTTCCCAAAATCCCAAAGGCTTTTTTTGCAGAAATGGAAGAGCCAACTCAAATTCATATGAAATTGCAAAAAGCCCCAAATAGCCAAAACAATATTGAAAAAAAAGAAACTGAACCTCCACCTCACACCATATACAAAACTTAACTCAAAGTGGGTTAACAACCTAAATATAAAAGCTAAAACTCTACAACTCTTGGAAGAAAATATATAGTAGTAAATCTTCATGACTTTCTATCTGACAATGGATTCTTAAATAGGACATCGAAAGCAGGAGCAACGAAAGAAGTAAATAACTGGATTTCACCAAAACTTTTGTGCATCAAAGGACACTATCAAAAGAGTGAAAAGGCAACCTGCACAATGGGAGAAAATACTTGGAGATTATGTATCTGATAAGAGTCTAGTTTTCAGAATACATAAAAACTCCTATAAAAAAACAAAAAGAAACAACCCAATCCAAAAATGGGCAAAGAACTTGAACAGACACTTCTGCAGAGAAGATGTAAGGGTAGACATTTCTCCAACAAGCACATGAAAAGATGCTCAACATCATTAGTCATCAGGGAAATGCAGATCAAACCACAATGTGATACCATTTCATACTCATTACAATGGGTATTTAAAAGGATGGGGATGGGAATAATAAATATCAGTGAGGATATGGAGAAACTGGGCTGCTCAGATATTGCTGGTGAGAATATAAAATGGTATAGCTGGTGTAGAAAATAGTCTGGTGGTTCCTCAAAAAGTTAAACACAGAATTACTATATGACCCAGCAATTCCACTCCTATGTATATACCAAAAGAACTTGACCTCAATAATTAAAAAGTCTGAGGACAAACACAGAAAGCAATAGACCTCAATTTTAAATGCTCCAAATATTCTGTACTCTCTCTATATATACTCTCTAAAAATTATACTTTACCTTTTCACTCTGTGCCTCTTGTTGTTTTTTTCTGACAAGTTTTTGCCTTTTCTCATTGTTCTCTTCTTCTTCTAAGACAGCAAAACATAAAAGTGCTTTTTAATTCCCAACTATGATAAACTGAATGCTCTTTTCTCTGAAAATAGTCTGCAGATAAAACATTTTGGGAGAGACAAGCCTTCAAAAAACAGACTATAATTTTTGAAATAATGAAAATGAGATATATGCAGACAGTTCAAACAAAGAAATCTACAAGTAAAATCTATAAAGAAAAGGTCTGTTCTGAAACAAAAGTTCTCTGACATGTACTAATATTGTATGTTATAGTTTTGGAGAGGAGGCTTCAAGAATGATTATGGGGGGCAGCTGGGTGGCTCAGTCAGTTAAGCGTCTGCTTTTGGCTCAGGTCATGATCTCAGGGTCCTGGGATTGAGTCCCACATCGGGCTCCCCACTCAGCAGTGAGTCTGCTTCTCCCCCTCTCTCTCTGCCCCTCCCCACCTCATGCTCTCTCACTCTGTCAAATAAATAAATTAAAATCTTGCTATAAAAAAGAAAATACTAGAATGATTATGTTGGGGAGTGCCTGGGTGGCTCAGTTGGTTAAGCATCTAACTCCTGATCTTGGCTCAGGTCTTGATCTCAGGGCTATGAGTTCAAGCCCTGCACTGGGTTCCACACCTTACTTAAAAAAAAAAAAAGTTGGATTAGGGGCGCCTGGGTGGCTCAGATGGTTGGGCATCTGCCTTCGGCTCGGGTCATGATCCCAGGGTCCTGGGATCAAGCCCCACGTTCGGCTCCTGGCTCAGAGGGGAGCCTGCTTCTCCTCTGCCTCTCCCCCTGCTTGTACTCTCTCTCTCTCTCTATTATCTCTGTGTCTTGAATGAATAGATAAAATCTTCAAAAAAAAAAAAGTTAAAAAAATAAAATTAAATTAAATTTTAAAAAAGTTGGATTTTAAGTGCTTTAAGTGTAGGCCCTTGGTAGGGCTTCAGCAGCTCCAAGACATGGCATGGAAGCTCATTATTGCACTTGAGTGTGGAACGCTGCACTGCAGACATGAGTACCATTTGGTCACCCTTGGACATGACCATAAATAAAAGCAACATGCCTGAGCGCACCTGGCTGTCTCAGTGAGTGGAGCATGTGACTCTTGATCTCCAGATTGTGAGTTCGAGCCCCATGTTGGATGTAGAGATTGCTTAAAAATAAAAACATAAAATCATAAAATCATTTATTTTATTTTTTTTTAAGATTTTATTTATTTACTTGACAGAGAGAGCACAAGTATGCAGAGAGGGAGAAGCAGACTTCCCACTGAGCAGGGAGCCCAACATGGGGTTCGATCCCAGGACCCTGGGATCATGACCTGAGCCAAAGGCAGATGCTTAACTGACTGAGCCACCCAGGTGCCCCATAAAATCATTAAAAAAAAAATAAATGCAACCACGCCTAGACCCCAGAGCTGGGGTATGTTTGGCAACTCCCATGATTGAACCAATATTAGGTTATTAGCCAATGAATGGCAAGAGAAAGGATTTTTGCTGTTGTATGACCTTTTTCATTCTGGATATGTTAAATTAGTTAGTTATTTTAAGTAGGCTCCACCACACCCAGTGTGGAGCTCAACACAGGCTTGAATTCACAACCCTGAGATCAAGACCTGAGCTGATATCAAGAGTCAACGCTTAACCGCTTAACCGACTGAGCCACCGAGGCGCTCCCACTAAGTTTCATTTAAATTAATTTCATTTAACCGTATTTCCTTGAGGAATTATCCATCTTTTTGGAAAATATATCCCTTAACCTGCCTGGCTCCTTAAATAGGAACATTCCTTTCTGTCAACTACTTTCTCTCCTGGCAAAAAATATTTCCTCAAATTATATTAAGGAAAGATTAGGGCAGCAGCAAAACACACAGGAAATCAGAAGGCCCAGTATGGCCACTAATTTGCTATGTGATGAGTCAGACTTGGTGATCTTAAGACTCCCTCCTGACTCTGAATCAAAGAGTATAGCTTCTAAATAAATCAATAACAGGTGATTAAGGGGCTTTAATCCTTTTTTTTTTAAGTAGGCTCCACACCCAACGTGGGGCTTGAACTCATGACCTTAAGATCAAGATTCACATGCTCTACTGACTGAGCGGCCAGGAGCCCAAGGGGACTTTAAACCTTAAAGTCACTGAGAACTGACTACTTCTGAGCTTTTGATACATTTGATCATGCAAATCTTTAAAAACATGGAGGATTCAAATTGCAGATGAATCTGAAGTCTTGAATCTCAGTATTTGATGACACTAGGGAAGACAAAGTGTATAAACAAGCTGATTTTTTACTCATTTGAAGAAAATCTGACAAGCACTTTATATATAAGATTTTATTTATTTATTTGAGAGAGAGAGAGAGAGAGATAGCAAGAGAGAGAGCACAAGCAGCGGGGAGAGGGAGAAGCAGGCTTTCCAGGGAGCAGGGAGCCCGATGTGGGACTCGATCCCAGGACCCCAAGATCATGACCTGAGCTGAAGACAGACACTTAACTGAGCCACCCGGGTGCCCGGCTTCTAACACTTTTTACATTGTTTTTTTGTTTTGTTTTAATATTTATTTATTTATTTGACAGAGAGAGACACAGTGAGAGAGGGAACATAAGCAGGGGGAGTGGGAGAGGGAGAAACAGGCTTCCCACGGAGCAGGGAGGCCAATGCGGGGCTTGATCCCAGGACCTGAGCCGAAGGCAGACGGTTAATGACTGAGCCACCCAGGCGCCCCAACACTTTTTACACTGTTAAGGGCTTTTAACAATTAAAAGTAAAACTTTTTACTTATCAAAAGTAAGAACAATCATGGTTTCCTAAAGTTAAGAGTAAGCAGTGTGTAAAGAAAAACTGCCAAAATAAAATGAAAGATAAATTAGGTTGAAAAGCCTTTACAAAGTAATGGTAGAGATGATTACCATTTGTTGAATAGTTTATAAACTGAAAACACCAAAGAACAATTAATCTGCACGATTTAGGGGCGCCTGGCTGGCGCAGTCAGTTAAACATCTGCCTTTGGCTCAGGTCATGACCCCAGCCAGGGTCCTGGAATTAAGCCTCGAGTCTGGACTCCCTGTCTGGTTCTCCCTCTCCTTCTGCCCCTCCCCGCCGACTTGTGCTCTCTCTCTCTCTCTCTCTCAAATACATAAAGAAAAACTTTAAACAAATAAACTGTGGGACGCCTTGGTGGCTCAGTTGGCTGAGCATCTGTCTTCGGCTCTGGGTCCTGGGATCGAGTCCGGCATCGGGCTCCTTGCTCAGTGGGGAGCCTGCTTCTCCCTCTGCCTGCCACTCCCCTTGCTTGTGCTCTCTCTCTCGCTCTCTCACAAATAAATAAAATCTTTAAAAAAATAAATAAAAATAAAATAATTAAAAAATAAACTGCACAATTTAAAATTAGATAATTTGCAATGTATCAACATAGAAATGGTATCATTTCAAATGCATATATAAGGATAATGTACAATTTCACATAAAAATGTCGGGTTTAGGGGCACCTGGGTGGTGTGGTGGGTTGAGTGTCAGACTCGGTTTCAGTTCAGGTAGTGATCTCGGGGTGGTGGGATCCAGCCCAGCAGAGCTCCACGCTCAGGGAGGAGTCCGCTTGAGATTCTCTTTTTCCCTCTGCCCCTCCCACTCATGTGCGCGCATATGCACACGGGCAGTGCTCTCTTTCTCTCTCTCGCTAAAAATAAATAAATCAATCTTTAAAAAAAATTGGGAGATTTATAGTCCATTAAAAATCAAGTTAAAAGTTGTAATTGTACATCACCAATAACAGGAAATGGTTCTTATTATGAAAAGTTCTAGAATCAATAAAGGAAAGGAATTTGAGTAGAAATTATAAAAGGGTAGGATAAATAATAAACTTACCTTTCAGATACACTTGGGACGATTTAAATGAATTAAGCCATGAGGTAGTCACAGAAATAATTAAAGTAAGAAGAGCAAGCAGTAAGAAAATCCGACCACACAGCAGAATTAGATCTTTAACTCCTTATAAAGGTTAAAAAAAAAAAAAATTACATTTAAAATTCAAAACACTTTTCTTGATACTAATAATAAATAGTAAGGCATTAAGATTATTTAGTGGTACAGTAAAAGTTAATTTATGCAACTGGATTATGATTTTTTTCATACAATCTCCTCTGTGAGCTAAAACCATCATGGTTGTCATTACCAGAACAAGTTTTCAGAAAACAATTTTAGAATAGCTTCTGTCTCAGAAATATAGGTATAATTCAAGTGACTGGCTATATTATAAACATTATGACTATCAAAAATGAATAAATTCTGGTTTCCCTCTACCCAGAGAAGGAAATAAAATTATCCCACTGGGAATTAAATTGTGACAGTCTCATCTTGTCAAATTCTCATTCTATTTAAAAACAGTCATTCTGACACATGAAATTCATATCTCTCATAGTTAAATTAAGGAACTGTGTACTTCTCTATTTTTGAATATTTATTCCGTCATTTGCAAATAAAATTACTATATACATACATGTTTAACCTAGAAAAAAGTAAAAACTCAGTATTTCGTCTTATTTTAGGAATAAAGATGAAAATTAAATGAGCAAAAATGTAACAAGTACCTATACTTTGTGTAATACAATTTGCTAAATGGTGAGGAAGCAAATACAAAGTTGGGTTAAAAATGCTTTCTACCCCATAGGAGTTTTTAGTTTTGTAGTTCTCAAAAGTTACCAGGCAGAGGTATAGAGGAATCATCACATTCAGGGCTGGTAATTAGTCAATTAAAGATTAAAGAAAGAATATATATATATATATATATATATATAAACTTTCTTTCTTGAAGTATAATTGACTATACTTGTGATATTGTATTTATTTTAATTATTTATTTTTTAAAAAATTTTATTTAAATAATCTCTATACTCAGTGTGGGCCTCAAACTCATAACCCCAAGATCAAGAGCGACACGTTCTTCTGACTGAGCCAGCCAAATGCCCCATAAATATTTCATTTTTAACTGAAAACCGATATATATGTTATCCTTTTAAAAAACAGCAATTTAAAGTTGTTTAAAGAAATACTTGTTTGGGGGCACCTGGGTAGCTCAGTCAGTTAAGCATCTGCCTTTGGCTCAGGTCATGATCCCAGGGTCCTGGGACTAAGTCTTGCATCAGGCTCCTTCCTCAGTGGACAGTCTGCTTCTCCCTCTCCCTCTGCCCCTTCCCCTGTTGGTGTGCTCTCCGCTCTCTCTCAAATAAATAAAATCTTTTAAAAAAAAAAAAAAGAAAGAAAGAAAGAAATACTTGTCTTCCAACTTCCAAAAGTCCTCCAACTTTTGCCAGCATTAGCTGTTGATTCAAGTGTTGTTCAAAACAACACCTAACTAAATCTAGGGTATTACAAAAGTAATTTAATACCTACGGTATTGGTATTTAGAGAAACCAGTGAGTTATGGGATTTATGTTCCATTATATTGCTTTTTGTTCTAACAAGCAAGCAATTTGCAAATGTCATATGGGAATATAAAAGAACTAGATTTGTGTGTACATCTTTCAAGTAAAAAATTTTTTTATTAAATTAATTTTTTTGATACTTAAGAGCCCATGTGCAAGGCATTTCAAAGAATAATAAATGTGAGGAAGCTGCATTAATATATTTGGCTGTAAGTAGAAGTAAAAATGGCAATGAAGGCTTTTACACAGTAGAAAAAGATAGGAATTATTTTTCAGTGTTTGTCCAAAAATACAACCCAGGGGAATGAAAAGGTCTGGGATTTCTAATTTCCCAACTAGGAATTCAATTAGCAGCTCTGGCTAAGAGTATTAGTATCTGTAAGTACTGTTCCACATGTAACTAGCCCTGCAGCCATTGCACTGGGACATATGATTTGTAAAATAGACTTAACTACTCTTACTGGATATCTGGAGAATGAATATCAAGAAAACAAAGTAGGAGCGCCTGGCTGGCTCAGTGGGTGGAGCATGAGACTGGTAGTTTGAGCACGACACTGGGTGTAGAGATTACTTAAAGAAAAAGAAAAAGAAACCAAAGTAAACAACCATCAGTTCACAACTGACAGAGGTTTCTAGGAGAAAGGAGTTAACTAAGTGAAAAAACTCAACAACTAGACGGAGATGCTACCAGAAGCCCAGCTGCATTTTCTAGAATTTTTGCCCTGCTTTATTAAATGAGGCACTCTGGGGGCACCTGGCTGGCTTAGTCAGTAGAGCATTTGACTCTTGATCTCAGGGTCATGAGTTCAAGCCCCACACCAGGCGTGGAGCCTACTTAAAAAAACAATTAAAATAAATGATTAAATAAATTAGACATTGTGATAAGTGATGGGAACACAAAAACAAAATAGATGTAGGCTCTGCCTTCAAGAACTGTTATTTTCCTGACAGAGCTTATTATGTGAGCAGAATTCCCCCCAACCCTCTGCAACCACTTTCTCATTGACTAGTGACTCAAACATTAGTGCAAAGTAGAAGAGAATCTAAATTACAGTGGATACTGTAAAGGCAAGGGAACAGGTAAATTCTGGAATAGGTAAGTGTGAATTTAACATTTCCTTATGTCATCTGGATAAAGGTCTTGTTAGATTCCAATACAGCCTGAGTGAGTAGGAGGTTTCTAGAGGGACTTTGCAGATTTTTTTTAGAAAGCATTTTATTTTAAGTTCTTATTTCCAGCAACATTTCTAGGTACCTGACTTCTTGGGGGTGGGGAGAGAGAGAGGAAATATACAAAGCTAGGTTTCATCATGGTCGCTAACTTTAAAAGTGAACATGAGGGAGACATGCATGTAAACCCATGACTAACATATCCCAAAATGGACTGATTCTCCGCAAGTCCACCATTTTCCTCTCAGTTTTCCCTTCATCACTGGCCTATCAACTACTCAGGGTTGTTCAACTTCACATGTAGGAGTGATTCTTGAATCCCTCCTTTCCATTAATCCATCCACAAATCCTGTTGATTCTACTTTGTAAATATTCCAAATCTGTGCACATTTCATGTTATCATCCCAGTCCAGGCCATCATCACTACTTGCCTACTTCAAGAGCCTCACTTGCTTCACTGCTTCCACTACAGCCTCCTTCCAAAACATTCTCCACAGAATCCAGGGACTGACTATCTATCTATCTAGGAATCCCTCCGACCTGAGATCAGGAGTTGCATGCTCCACTGACTGAGCTAGCCTGGCGCTCCTCCAGTGACTCCTAAAACCTCAGGGACCCGCTTAACCTCCGCGTCAGTTTCCTCAAGTGTAAGATGGGGATTATAATAGTACCCACCCCCAAAGTTATAATACAGAGTGCATGAGATAACAGCACTTAGAGTTAGGCTTATAACTGGTGCTCCGTGAACGTTATCTCGAGCCACTCTGCCCCTAAGTCTCCCTGATCCATCAACAGTGGTCTTCATCCTTTTCCTCCAACATGTCACAATTCCTTTTGTCTGGAAATGTTTTTGACTCTGGCTCCGTTTCATTTCCTTAAATTCCTCGGAAGGCCTACATCACACCACCCTATTTCCTTGTGAGCGTTCAAACAATCTGGGAGTAGTGTCTATGTTTATTCCTGTGCTCTCCGCCAGCCTCTCGCCTTGCCCGCAAAACCGGAGGGTCACCTTCTCCGCCAAAAGCGGTCGGCCTCCCCCAAAGCAGCGGGAGTCTCGCTCCCGGGGGACCCGGCGCCGGAAGAGAAAGGCGGGCGCGATACAGACTGGGAATTGTAGTCCAAGCCGCCCAGAGGGGAGGCGGCCGCAAGACAGGAATTCGACGCAACGTTCATGGGAAAGTTACGCGGATGTGAGTGCCAGAAGGAAAAAGCCAACACTTACCTAGGTCGGGGATCCCACGCCGGAGCTCCAGACACAAGAGGGGGAGAGCAGAGAGGAGGAAAAGGCCGACGATCCCACGGGAAGCCATGGTTTTGGAGGCTCCGCGTCCGGGTGGACCCCCGCCCCTTCCGGTTGCGCCTTCCTTCGCGGCGTGGTGTGGAGCCCTTTCTAAGGGTGGGATTTTCGGGGACAGCGAGGCCCAGAAGCCGGGTCGTTGGTTCGACTGATATAGCCCCTGTTTTTTTTTTTTTTAAAGATTTTATTTATTTATTTGACAGAGAGAGCGAAAGAGCACAGCAGAAGGAGAGGAAGAAGCGGACCCCTTTTCGAGCAGGGAGCCTGATGCGGGACTCGATCCCAGGACCCTGGGATCATGACCTGAGCCGAAGGCAGATGCTTAACCATCTGAGCCACCCAGGCGCCCGATATAGCCCCTGTTTTTGAACTCATAATCTGTAGCCTTATATCAGAAGAAATGCAGGTCACTCCCCACGTCACATGATGTCCAGGAGAGATGGCCTGTCCGGCAGCCCGCCTAGCCAAATCCTGTGAAAGCAAAGCTTGGGCGCTAGCGGCAGCTCCCCCGGAGGCAAGGCCTGCAGCGCTCGTCTCTTCGGCCGTTGGACTCTGGGAGCTGTGGAAAAGAACTCTCGAGAGTAAAATGTGCTGGACGAGAAAGTGTAGGGGCAGTTGACGCTGTCAGGAGGCAGCCTCGTGCCTCGTGATCAGCCCTGTGTCCATAGCGGGTGACTGTGGGCTTTTGGGTCGGAGCCGCTAAGCACTATTCTGAAACACCTTCCTTATCTCCCTAACGGTTCTTGGCCCCTTCTGCAGCCTCTTGTTACGGCGGGCGGGTTGATGCTTGAAAAGTGGGGCCTGGACCAAATTCCAGGTCCTGGAGACCCTGGAGTCCTGCTACTCCTTGCTCTGCGCCTCAGTTTTGCCAGCAAATGCTGGCAAATGACTTACTTAACTGTTAATGACTTACCTTGGCCTCACAGTTCTATGACCTCATTGCCATCCCATGACTCACCTCTATGGCGCTTCTGCCCACCTGCAACGCAGTTAAGCTATGGTGGTCCCCACAATTTACGCAGTTTAATGCTTTGAAATTTCGTTTTCTGACCCATGCATCAATCCTCCCACCTCACCCTTCGATGGATTCCAACACATTTATTTAGACCTCGAGTTTGCCTGGTACTGTAGAACTACGGGAGATTCAAATACTGTAAGTTACTAAATCTGGCCTCAAGAAACTCAGTGTACTAGCCCCGTAAACCAGCACCTGAGTGCTGTGATAGGGATACACACAGGGTGCTGGCGAACCCTACCCTGAGGGCTTGGGAGAAAGCCTTCAAATTGTGTTGTAAATGTCAGGAATTGAGGGGGGCAGTGAGCACCAAAGGAAGAGTGGGATTTCAAATTTAGGAAACTGAATGCAGAGGAAGTACCAGTTTAAATATACAATGGTTTAAATAGTTTAAATATTAAATATTTAGTAGTTTAAAAGATTGCAATTTAAAGTTTGAATGGAGGTGTATAGGTAGGTTGGAGCTAGGCCCACAGGGCACTCTGCTTTTTATATAGGCTAAGAACTTTGCCCAGAAAGTGAAAGTGCAAAATAGGAGGGCACAATCTCAAAATCAATCCAGATGAAGTAATATAAATTATAACATGGCATACCAATTAAATAATTAAATATATTGACTCATTCAGAGATTCTCATTGGTTGTCTGCATGAAGACAGGAAAGAAGGTTCTACAGCTCTTACCATCTTCATTTTGGTATCATTTCCTCCTTTAGGTTTTTTTTTTTTATTCCCTGGCTTTCTATATTCCGAATTTCATCTGTTGATGGCACCAGTGAATTCCTGTCAAGACAAAGTGGAGGCTTGCGAGTATTCCAGATTTGCTTGGGGTCATACACGTTTCCCAAACTTTGTCGATGGTGAAGTCTCTTCACTGTGATTGTCTACTGCTAACTCCTCGAAAAAAGACCACCAAAATAACCTGTTTGAGTAAAACCAAATTTCTCACTTACTGCATTAAGGGAGATTACTATTTTGACAAAAATCTTATTAGTGTCTCAGAGAGAAGGTCAAGGGTGATTTTTATAGGGTTTTGGAGTTTAGGCTGTAGAGGTTTAAGGTGGCCTTTTCAATTCTTTTGTGGATACCTCCCTGGGAATGGACATAGTGCCTGGTATAATAGTTAAGGACTGGTGGGCTGAGCAAAATGAGGGACTTGATAACCGATTAGTTTCGTTTTTTGGTAAGGAAGGTGATTTGCCAGTTGAGTCATCAGTTCAACTTCTCAGTACCTGAGAGAGAAGTTTTTACCCAGATGAGCAACCTATTCTTCAAATAAATGGATTTTCAGGAAAATTTAAAGCTAACAATTAAGCTATGTACTAATTGACAGCCTACCTGTGGGCAAGAATTTCCTGAAACAAACAGTAGAGTCATTATGGTGATTGAGGGCTACAGATGTCTCAGTTCCCACAATACAATCTTATGAACATTCTTGAGTATAGTATAAGAGAAAGGGATTTTAAAATCTAGATAGTTTGTATTAGACCCTTAACATTTTTTTTAAAGATTTTATTTATTTGTGAGAGAGAGAAAGTGGGAGAGAGAACACTAGGTGGGGTAGAGGGAGAGGGAGAAGCAGACTCCCCGCTGAGCAGGGAACCCGACATGGGGCTTGATCCCCGACTCCAGGATCGTGACTTGAGCCGAAGGCAGAAACTTAACCAACTGAGCCACCCAGGTGCCCCTAAACCATTAACATTCTTAAAACACAAAATTCACATTTCTCTTAACAAGTGATGCAAACTGTTCATGTATAAAAAAGTAGAACTGTCAACATTTAAAAATTATATATAATCATATTTGGTAAGGAGACTAATGTTTATTATAATGTAGCCTGAATTATATACATTAAGTGTATCCAAACTGCTTTTGTGACTTAATGTTGGAAATTTTGCACTAAAAACATCAACTAGTTGGGGTGCCTGCCTGGCTCAGTTGGTGGAGCATGCAACTCTTGATCTTGGGGTTGTGAGTTTGAGCCCCACATGGGGTATAGAGATTATTAAAAAAAAAAAACTATTAAAAAATCAACTAGTTAATTTTTTCAATATTTTATTAAGAAATTTTTCAGACAAGGGGTGCCTGGCTGGTTCAGTCAGAAGAGCATGTGACTCTTGACCCCAGGGTCGTGGGGTGTAGAGATTACTCAATAAAACTTTAAAAAAAAAAGAAATTTTTCAGAAAAAAAGTTGAAAAAAATTTAGTGAGTATAGCTATCAACCTGTCTTTTTTTTTTTTTAACCTGTCTTTTTTGGTGCATTTCAAAGTTGCAGACATTAAGGGCTCCTGGTGGCTCAGTGGGTTAAATCTCTGACCATTGATCTCAGCTCAGGTTTGATCTCAGGATCGTGAGTTCAAGCCCCACATTGGGCTCCATGCTGGGTGTGGAATCTACTTAAACATTAAAACATAAACAGTGGGCACCTGGGTGGCTTGGTTGGTTAAGCGTCCGTCTTTGGCTCATGTCATGATCCTGAGGTCCTGGGTTCGAACCCTGGGTAGGGTTACTCCCCCTACTTAGTGGGGAGTCTGCATCTCACTCTGCCCTTCCCCCATCTTGTGCTCTCTTTCTCTCTAAAATAATAAAATCTAAAAAACAAAAAAAAATTGCAGACATTAGTACACCTCCCCCAAAATACTTGTGTGCATATCATTATGTCATATGAATATGTATACTTCATGTAGTATGCATACTTTGGCATGCCTATCATTAACTACAAAGAAACGTAAATATCTAAACTGTATCATTCCTTGAGTTCCAATATGAACATTGTTAAGAGAGAAACTGAGGCATATTGAAAATTTTAAGTGTTTGAGCGAAAATCTATTTGAATTGGGCAGCATCCAATCCAGCAGATACAAAGGAGCTCTGAGTTGCTATACAAAATGAAAGACTTTTATAGCCAGAGGGAGAGGGAACAAGGAAGTTATTCTAGGCAAAAAAAAAAAAAAAAAAAAAAAAATGGGTTGGTTATTGTCAGGTTACTTTCTTTTAGGGGATGACAAAAGTCTATCCAGCAGATTACCTAAGGAGTGCAGGAGTGCTGAACAGGCAAGTCCATTTCTGGGAAAGCCAAACTCAGTTTGGTGATGGGGGTGCTTAGCACAAGTGACTCCATATGGGTGGGGCCTGTTGTCTTCTTTATAGTAGCATACACCAGTGCCACCAGTATCTCTATCAAGACAACTTTGCCCAGAAAATAACCATTGTTTTATTTTTTTTCTATCTTGGATTAATTTTGCTTCTCCTAGGACTTCAATAAATGGAATTGTACAAAATGTAGCCTTTGGATTAGGCTTTGTTCACACAGCATAATTGTTTTTAAATTTTTATTTTAAGATAATTATAAGTTCACATAGAATTATAGGAAATAATACAGAGAGATGACATATATCCTTTACCCAGTTTCCCCCAATGATAAATTCATGCATAACCATAGTACAATATCATAAACAGGAAGTCAATATGGACACAACCCACCAATCTTACTCAGATCTTACTGGTTTTACATACAATCGTGTGTGTATTTGGTTCTATGCAATATTATCACTGGCGTTGATTTATGTGACCATCACCAGTCAGGATACAGATGAGTTCCATCACAAGAATCTCTTGTCCTACCCTTTTATAGTCACAATCACCTCACTTTCTATCCTTCACCACCACCAAACCCCAAGCAATCATTAAAGGATCTCTATCTCTTTAATTTTGTCATTTCAAGAGTATTATGTAAGTGTGATCATACAGCATGTAACCTTTAGAGATTGGCTCTTTTCATTCATTATAATCTTGAGATACAAACAAATCGTGTGTATAGATATTCATTCCTTTTTATTGTTGGATTCTATTCCTTTTTTTTTTTTCTTTTCTCTCCCTTTTAAAAAAGATGTTATTTGAGAGAGAGAGAAAGAGAGCGCGTGCGCAGGGGGAGGAGCAGAGGGAGAGGGAGAGGTAGACTCTGTTCTGAGCACAGAGCCCGACACGGGGCTCAATCCCATGACCATGAGATCATGACCTGAGCCAAAACCAAGAGTCAGATACTTAACCAACTGAGCCACCCAGGTACCCCTCCTTTTTTTTTCTTTTTAAGTAAACTCTATGCCAAATGTGGGGCTCCACCTCATCACCCTGAGATTGAGGGTCACAGAAGGAAGAGAGAGAGAAGGATGTGACTAGAATAGCTATACAGAGATATCAGTATGGTGGGACTTCATTTCTTCAGCTGAGAGGTATGGATGTTCACTGCATTATTCTTTATATTTTGTTTATTTTAGATATTACAAATACATTTTGAAAGTAAAGTTACAGAAAAAATAACATATTTAGATTTGGAATAGATGTAAAGATTCTAAAGCTTTTTATGGTCTCCCCCATCTTCTTTCAAAATACATTGGTAACACAATTAAGTAGAGGTCCAAAGGGTGAAAGAGCTATTGAGTGCATGTGTGATTTCCCCCAGATGTGTCTTCTGAGAGAGTGTCCAACTTCCCAACAAAGCTGACTTGCTGTTCTTGTCAGAAAAATTCCTTTTGTGTATCGTAAAATTTGCTTTTTGTTAATCTCACATTCAGTTCTGTCTCTTCAGTGTTTATCCTTTCCTCAATATTAAACACTGAAATTGCACAACTGAATATTTGTTTTATTCCTTTCCTCAAATTATTTTTATACTCATAAATGACAATTATCTTTACATTTGCATCATGAGAAATACATTTCATTGAGCAACCTGTTTATGCAAGGTTCTTTGTATACAACTATTTCCTGTACAGACTTCTCAGATTGTTTGTAGAAGTACTATTACCACCTTCCTTCTAGTATAATAGCCCTTGATCTGTAACCTCAACTAACACAAAGTTGTGATATAAATTAGTCACTGATGAGTCATGAATACAGTTCCTACAAATTACACTATAGAAAGAATGCAGAGGGAGAAAAAGGCTACATTTTTTTTTAAAGGGTATAATGCTAAATGAAATAAGCCATTCACAGAAAGACAAATGCCATATGATTTGTCATATGTGGAATTTAAGAAACAAAACAAACGAACAAAGGAAAAAAGAGAAAAACAAAAAAACTAGACTCTTAACTATAGAGAACAAACATGGTTAAAAGAGGGGAGGTGGGTGGAGGGATGCGTGAAATAGGTGATGGGTATTAAGATTATGATGAGCATTGAGTAATGTATAGAATTGTTGAATCACTATACATATATATATACCTGAAATATATATATATATCTGATACATCACTGAAATTAATATAACACTGTATGTTAATCATACTAGAATTAAAATTTAAAAAATCATTCAATTATACATACAGTAGGTAAATTTTAAGTACGTAAATTCTCAATGGTTTTTTAAAAATAGATGAAGAGATAAAAAATGATACTTGACATTTTCTCCTACACAAAATATCATTTTAAAAAATCTTGGACTGGGGCGCCTGGGTGGCTCAGTCGGTTGGCCATCTGCCTTCAGCTCAGGTCATGATCCTGGGGTCCTGGGATCGAGCACCACATCAGGCTCCCTGCTCAGTGGGGAGCCTCCTTCTCCCTCTCCCTCTGCTGCTCCCCCTGCTTGTGCTCTCTCTTCCAAATAAATAAATAAAATCTTTTTAAAAAAATCTTGGATCTTTTATTTTTACCATAGGACACTATCTATAATGGTTTCTTTCCACTAATGGTTAAGAGAATAGACTTCAGAGTTAGGACTCTAGGATTTGAATTCCAGCTCTGCCATTCACAGCTGTGTAATCTTGTACAAGTTATTTATCCTCTTTGAACCTCAGTCTTTTCATCTATAAAATGGAGATAATAATGGTATTTATTTCTTGGGTTGAGGAGAAATAACAAAGTTCTTAGTACTGCACCTAATAAAGCTCTTAAGCACAGTCCTTAGTTCAATATGTATTAATTATTGGTTTATTATTTTGACAAATATTTTACAGTGTCTTTGTGGAAATCACCTAAGTTTGTCTAATGTTCCAAGAAAAATTCAGGGATGCCTGGGTGGCTCAGTCAGTTAAGTGTCTGCCTTCGGCTCAGGACATGATCCCAGGGTCCTGGGATCGAGTCCCCCATCAGGCTCCTTGCTTAGCAGGGAATCTGCTTCTCCCTCTGCCTGCTGCTTCCCCTGTTTGTGTGCTCTCTCTCTTTCTCTGATAAATAAATAAAAATCTTTAAAATAAAATTAAAAAAAGAAAAATTCAAAAATGAAATTATTAAGAGATGAAATAATGGCTTGGGGCTTTGCTGTTTCACACAAATCATGCTAGTTTATAACGATGTCACAAGACTGTCACACTTGAATAACTCATTGATTTTCATTCTCAGCATTTTTTAAGTTTATTATTTATTTATTATATATTATAATTATTTATTATAATTTGTACACCAAATGTGGGACTCGAACTCAAGACCTGGAAATCAAGAGTTGCATGCTCTTCTGACTGAGCCAGCGAGTTGCCCCCATTTTCAGCATTTAATACCATCCTGAAACTACCTCTTACTAACTACATTGACTAAATTTTTACTGTAGCCGATAATTTTTTTTGCTTGAAGAGAACTTAGAAACAGTCTAAAGTCCTCAAGTGCTTGGGAAATGGCTACCCGTTCCCCTTCCCATGTAAGTCAGAAGCAAAGGTAAAAACACTTATACGAACAAAAAATATTTTAGCCCAAACAATACTTTATAGATCTTTAGTTTCAACATATTGCATGGGTTTATGTAATTAGGTGGTAAAAAGTTCTTTCCTCCTTTAAAACTAGCAGGGATATATAGATCTTTACCTCCTTTCATCTTTATATTGTTTTATGGCATTTTTCTCCCATATTTCCTGGTTCAAAACTTGTCATCTTTGACTATTGTACCCTCCCTCCACTCTGTCTTCACTTCCTCATGCCTGCACAAACTTTTCCTTCCTATCTGTTCTCCATACTGCCACCTTTGCCTCCTAATAGAGTCAATTTCACCATCTCCAGTTCATTTCATATATTTCCAGGGAAAGACACCCCTAAGAAATCTTCAGCAACTCCTCATGGCCTCTGGCGTAATGTCTAAACACCTTAGCCTGGTTACAAGCAAGGCCTTCCAAGACACCACCCATTTCCCATCCCCCCTTTCAAACTGCCTACAGTCCAGCCAATCTGCACTCCTCTATTCACCCATCTACTGCCTCATTATCCTACCAACTCATTTCCTCCACTCGAAGTTATTCTCTTTATTTGACACACCTACCTCCTTTTGGTCAGCCTTCCCATTTCACAGATGAAAAAACTGACACTTAGAGAGGTGAAGTGACCATGACAGTGCCTGTGGTGGGAAATGCATCCAAGTTTCTCAGACTCAGACTCTTTACTCCTCAATATTTCAGTGTGTATCTCTTAAGAACAAGAATATTCTCAGGGCGCCTGGGTGGCTCAGTCGGTTAAGTGTCTGCCTTCGGCTCAGGTCATTATCCCCGAGTCCTGGGATTGAGCCCTGTGTTGGGTTCCCTGCTCAGTGGGGAATCTGCTTCTCCCTCTCTTCCTTGTTCTTGCTCTCTCTCAAATAAATAAAAACTAAAAAAAAAAAAAAAAGAAGGCTATTCTCTTACATAACCACAGTACAATAATCAGGAAATTTTGCATCGATGTAGTACCATAACATATTATATAGGCCACACTTCAAATTTCACCAACTATCCTTTACAGTGAATTTTCGCCAATCCAGAATCCCATCCAGGATCAAGCCTTGTCTTTATTTCTCTTATTTCTTCACTATTCTTTAACCTGGAATAGTTCCTTTGCCTTGCTTTAATTTCAAGACATTGATAGCTTTTATTTTACTTTTTAAAACAATTTATTTGTTTGAAAGAGGGCGGGGAGGGGCAGAGGAAGAGATCTTCAAGCAGACTCCCTGGCTGAGCATGGAACCAGTGGCCAGGCTCAATCCCATGACCCATGAGATCATGACCTGAGCAGAAACCAAGAGTTGGACACCCAACCGACTGAGCCATCCAGGTGCCCCAAGACATTGATAGTTTTTAAAAAGTATGGGCTAGTTGTTTGTAAAATTCTCCTCAGAGTGGGTTTTTCTGAGTGTTCCCCCGTGATTAGATTCAGATTACGGATTTCCAGCAGGAATACAACATAAGTGAAATTGTGTACTTCTTACTGCTTCACCTCACAGGGCCCACAGTGACAACTGTCTCTTTACTGGCAATATTCAACTTTGATCACTTGGGTATGGTGGTGTCTGGCCCCCTGTAAAGTTACTCTTCTCCCTTTGTAATCAATAGCAATCTGTGGGGACATATTCTAAGACTGTGTAAATAAGCTTTTCCTCATCAAATTTTCACCCATTTACTGATGTTTACTGACACAATTATCACTATGATTGCTGCAAAATGTTGCTTTTCCTAACTGTTGTTCCTTCTACATTTATTACATGGTGTCCTACTGGAAGAACTTTCCTTTCTTTCCCCATATTACTTTTTTTTTTAAGATTTTATTTATTTATTTTGACAGAGAGAGAGAGAGGGAACACAATCAGGGGGTGGGGGAGGGAGAAGCAGGCTTCCCGCCGAGCAGGGAGCCCGATGCGGGACTTGATCCTGACCTGAGCCGAAGGCTGACGCTTAACGACTTGGGCCACCCAGGCGCCCCTCCCCATATTACTTTCTAAACAAGGGGGTAAAAAGGCTTAAAAAAAAAAAAAAAAAAAAAGAAGCGGATACCATTTTAACTGGAGTGTAGTTAGTCCCCATTCCCCTTCAGTGCGCTGGGTCCAGCTTCTCTGTGACATGGACCTTCATTCCTCGGGCTACAACAAGGGCTCTCAGCCTGTGGGTGATGGGCCCGGTCATAGTGCGGCAGAGGGTGGCCTAACACCACACAAATTCAAAGCCCACTTACTCCTTTCTTGTGCAGTTGGTGGTTCCAGAGATTCTAAAACGACAGTCCAGGGACGCCTGGGTGGCTCAGTCCTTAAACGTCTGCCTTCGGCTCAGGTCATGATCCCAGGGTCCTGGGATAGAGCCCCGCATCGAGCTCCCCGCTCAGCGGGAAGCCTGCTTCTCCCTCTCCCACTCCCCCTGCTTGTGTCTCTCTCTCTCTGTCAAATAAATAAATAAGATCTTAAAAAGAAAAAAATAAAACGACTCTCCAGTCTCTATTGCTTGGGAGTAAAATGCTTTTGTTATGCTTAACTTGTGGACCACAAAAATATTTATTCCAATGTTTCCCAAACTAAATATGTTCTAGATTCTCCTGAAACCTAGAGAATTGTTTACAGCATAGATGGCTGGGGTCCGGCCCCCAGAGAATCCGATTTAGTACATCTGGATTAAAGCCCAGGAATCAGCAAATCAGCAATCCAGGTAGTCTGCGGATCAAACTGAGAAACATCACCCTCCAAAATAATGAAGGGCATACCTCCCTTCCTCAAGAAGTTGGCGCCACTAGCAACTCCCAAGGTCCCCGCTCAGGAAAAGGCGGGTGAAACAAAACAGGGCGCTCATCCCTCCTCGCCCCACAGGGCCTTCGGAAAGCTACATCCGGTTGATGCCACTCGGGTGCGGGGTCCCAGGTGCTGGGCTGAAAGCCGAGAGAGCCCTCTAACCCGGTGGGTTTGGGCCGGGCGGGCAGGCTGGCGCGCGGGGGGGGGGGGGGGGCGCCCGGGGGCCCGGGCCCGGGGCCCCCCCCCCCCCCCCCCCCCCTCCCCCGGGCCCCCCCCCGCCCCCCCCCTCCCCGCCCCGCTCTTCGCGCGTACTTCCGCGTGCATGGCCCTGCTGCCTCGGGCCCTGAGCGCGAGCGCCGGGCCGAGCTGGCCGCGGGCCGCGCGCGCTTTCCCCCGCTTCCCGCTGCTTCCGCCGCGGCGCACCCGCGCCCTCTCCCGCGCCATGGCGTGCAGGCAGGAGCCGCAGCTGCAGCGCCCGCCGCCCGCCGCCGGCGTCTCGGCCTCTTACGACTACCTGGTGATCGGGGGCGGCTCGGGCGGGCTGGCCAGCGCGCGCAGGGCGGCGGAGCTGGGCGCTAGGGCCGCCGTGGTGGAGAGCCACAAGCTGGGCGGCACATGCGTGAGTACGGGGTCCCCGGCGGCGGGCGTCTCCTGGCGCTTGTGTCTCTGCGGCGCCGCGTCCCGCAGCCCGGCTTTGTCTTCGCTTCGCAGGGGCAGCCCGTCCTCTTTGCTAGTGCGGTCCGTCTGTCCGGGCATGGGTCCCCAGCGCCGCGCTCTCTGCTTTCCCACCCGCATCTGAAATCAGGGTCCCAGCAGGTTTAGAGGAGACAAGTGTTAAGGGCTTCCCCGCGGCTCCCAAAGCGAAGCCTTCGTCTCTTCCAGCCCAGGGGCAGTGTTAACCGTAGGGGGTTAAAACCTAACAGAACTTGACTGCATCCTCCCTCCTCAAGGTGGAAGAGTACTGTATTCCATCCTTGATCTCATTCCCAGATCCGTGAAACAGAACTGCCCGTGGAAAAAATTGCAGCTGGCGCGGGGGGTCGGGGAGCCGGATTGGGTACACGCCTTGGAGGAATGCGGATCCTGATCCTCTCATTTCAAGGGGCACAATGATTTACAGCGGTGGTTCTCGCCCCTTGACTGCATATTCGAATCACATGAGAAGTTGGCAAAATTCTGCCTGGGTTCCACTCCCGTGGCTTCTGATTTCACTGGTCTGAGGTGCAGCCTGGGCTTTGGGAGTCTTTAGAAGCTCAACAGGTGATTCTGATTGCAGCCAAAGTTGACAACCACTGACTATAGTTTACCTCGATGTAAGATTTACAATTAATTGAATTCTCATATCTTTTCCTTTTGTTGGTTTTGTGTTTTTTGGGGGGTGGATTTTAAAACCGCCTCCAAAAAAGAGGGTCGAAAATCTTAGGATTGAGAAGCTTCGTTAAAAAAAAAAAGTTCCCATGTAATTGCTGTGGCCTTTTCTGTCACAAGACTTGGGTGAGGTACTTGCTATTAACATTACAATTCTGTATCCAAGAGTAACCTGGGATTGGAAAGGGTTTTCCACATTCTTTTGGAGACTGATGTTTAAATTACACCAAATTGGGGACTCCTTAAGGGCAGGGATGGGTTCATGTGTTTTGCCCGTTTTATCACCTTAACAAAATATCTTGCTCAATAACCATATGTGTAATGAATCAAACTCAAAATTGACAGTTTGTGGAAAGGGCTGACTCCGTTGTCCAGTACTCGTTTTTCATGTTCAGAATGAAAGGGGGAATGGAGGAAAGGAAAAATCCCTGGTAATCATCACCTTGCACCTTGACATCTTAGTGCAGACTCCATTAGAAGTGTGTCTCTGCAGAAAACAGAGGGGTGCCACTAGGAGGCCCCCTGGACAGCTGGTGAGAGCACTTGATGATTTCTCATCCTCCTACCTCTTTTTTCTTTCTTTCTTTCTTTCTTTTTAGGATTTTGTTTTTACGTAATCTCTACACCCAACGTGGGGCTGGAACTCACAACCCAGAGATCCAGTCTCACGCTCTACTGACTGAGCCAGCCAGGCACCCTGTACCTCTTTACTTTTCTCAGTTTTCCTCCTTCTGCGTTACATCATAATCAGCGTGTGGCATCCATCATTCTTGCCTGGTTCCACTGATATTAATCAAGAAGGGGCATTTTTAGGTTCTTGTTAGGAATATGAATACACTAAGAGGTAAACTACGTCTGGAGCAAGCGAAGAATAGCTCTGTTCAGCCATTTACTGCTTCCTTATAGAATGCCTGGCCTTGCCTGTGTCATTCTGCCACAGCAACTTTTCTTTTTCTGTAAGCATTGGTATCTTGGGGAGATCCCCTATTTCATATTTTCATGACATTCCATTTGGGTTCTTCTCAAACTGGCTTTTGGTTTTGAATTACAAGGAAGGGTGTTAGGTATGTGTTGAATATCAGAGAATATATAACAATTGATAAGACAAGAGTTTAAATTTAAGATTCCAGTTATCTAGGCTAGCTATAGTTGCAGTAATAAACTTCTTATGTCCTGTGATTTCCAAGCAGGTGCAGGGAAAAGGGAGGCCCTCTGAAGCACATCATTTCATTTGTTCATGTCTTCATTTCCTGTATTCTAAGTGCTAAGTACTTGGATTGAGGCTGGCGGAGAGAAAAGGGTAGATACAAATATCTGAAAGGCAAAGGTCCCTTCCCACATGGAATTTGCAATATAGTGGGGAAACAAAATGTTGACAGTCAACTCCAAAGTGAGGTGGTCTGTGTTAATTGCTGCCGATAGTAAAGAATTACAGTAGTGGAGAGTTGGAATCATCACTTCTGCCTGGGCACCATGGGATGGATGCTTTTGTGAAGGAGAGAGTATCTTTCTTTCTTTCTTTTTAGAGATTTTATTATTTGTCAGAGAGAGAGAAAGAGAGCACAAGCAGGGGGAGCGGCAGGCAGAGGGAGAAGCAGACTCCCCGCCGAGCAGGGAGCCCAGTGTGAGACTCAGTTCCAGAACGGTGGGATCATGACCTGAGCTGAATGGAGACGCTTAACTGACTGGGCCACCCAGGCTTCCTGGAGAGAGTATCTTTCTGAACTTGAACAGGATGAATACCATTTTTTGATAGGGTAGGATCAGAGGCAAAGGCAGAGAGGCAGGTTAGGTTGTGAAATTGAATTTGGAGCAGAGGGTGTCTCTAATAGAAGTCAGATAGGGGAAGCTGATGGGTAGGTTGTGGTAAAAAAAAAAAAAAAATGAAGTTCCTGGGGGCACGTGGCTGGCCCAGTCCATAGAGCATGTGACTCTCAATGTTGGGGGGGTGAGTTCAAGCCCCACACTGGGTGTAGAGCTTACTTAAAAAGAATGAAGTGAACTGTGTGAAATGGTTTTTGAGTAGGGGAGTGACTCAATAAAAGTGGTTTTGTGGTAGTGGTACAATTGAAAGATGTCCCTGGGGATAGTCAAAAAGAAGTTTCTTTAATATTGATTTGTTAAGCATTTTCTTCCTAAATAAAATATTTTGATTCTGGAGCATGGTGAATTTTTTAAGTTGCTGCGGATGAATTCACACTGAAGATCCAAATTAAAGTCTTCCTGTACCTTAACTCAACTTCTGGTGGTGATCATCCCGTTATAGGGATTGTGTTTTTTCTTTTTTAAAGATTTTACTTATTAGAGAGAGAGAAAGAGTGAGCATGAGTGGAGGGGGCAGAGGGAGAGAGAGAGGCATACTCCCTGCTAACCAGGGAGCCCGATGGGGGGTTCAGTCCCAGGACCCCAAGATCATGACCAGAGCCAAAGGCGGAGGCTTAATCGACTGAGCCCCCCAGGTGCCCCAATACTTTTAGCTTTATGAAACACTACATGAACCTTGTTATTTTCCTTTCATTTAGGATTAGACTCCCACAGATCCTTGTAGCAATTTGGGAAGCATTGTTCTGGTTCAGCACCCTTACTTACTGAGGAGCAGAGTGGTGGCAGCTAAAATATACTAAACCTAATGGATAAACCAGGTCAAGAGGCATGGGTAGCTCTCATACCATGATTCCACCCTTAAATTGGTCTTTATTTTTCTCCATGGGGAAAAAGTTGTAGGGTATTAGGTTGGACACTAAAAGTGGGAAACTGGAAGAAATCATCTATTTTTCCCTAGAATTCAATTAAAGATAATAAACTCTTGTTGCCTATTGCAATTAAGTCATTTCTGAGGGCAGAAAAATAAATGAGATGATCTTTGAATTCAGTTTTTGGCATCTCCAAAACATTAAGCGTAATACTTCCCTCGTGATCAACTAAGGAGACATGCAAAGATTGCCCAGAGCCAAGGTGAATGAGAGCCTTCTGGGAGTTTTGTCTCTGTGGTTCAGTTCTCGGCCTACGCAGACATGGGAAGAATCAGCTTGAGGAAAAGTTCTTTCTGATTTACTGCGCCCTTTGCCTCAGGGCCTGTGGGAGCACATGTTCCAGTGTTCTTGCTGAGTGTACTGATTCTGTAACCGGATTCTTGTGGTATAGGTGTGCAGTTCTTACCAACGGGAGTTCGTTCTAAGGGTTGATTACCGGGCCCAAAACCTTTTCTCTTTTTCTTTCCTTTTCTCTCCTCTCCTCTCCTCCCCTCCCCCTCCCTTTCCTCTCTTTTCTCTCTTCTCTTTTCCTTTCTCTTTTCTTTTTTAATAGAGATGTAATTGACGTATAACATTGTATTAAAGTGTACAGCATAATGATTCCATATTTGTATATCCTGCGGAATGACCACCAGAAGTTGAGTTAAGCTTGTCCCCATGCATAGTTACAAATCTTTTTCTCTTGTGATAAGAATTTTTAAGATCAACTCTTAGCAACTTCCAAATATGCAATATAGTATTATTAACCATGCTGTACATCATATCCCCATGACTTACTGATTTTATAGCTGGAAGTTTGTACCTAGTAGAAGTCTTGATTATTAATGTCACTGTGAACGGTGCTGCACAGCGCCAATTGGAGAGGCCAACAGGAAAGGCGGGGGTTTTAAAAGATGCCTGAGAATCAGGCTGCTCAGTAGACTGTTGTTTGTGTTTATCTAGGCTGAAAACAATGACTTAGCCACATGTAAATCGACCGACCTTGGAGGTGATATCAGGTACTTTGATATTATGATGCCTATATCTCCACATAAGGCTGAACATATTTTTAAAAAAATTTTAATGGTAAGAACACTTAACATGAAATATACCCTCTTAACAGATTTCTAAGCAGTGCAGTGTTGTTGACTATAGGTACAATGTGATACAGCAGGATACCTAGAACTTACTCATCTGCTTAACTGAAATTTTGTGCCTGTTGATTAGTAACTTCCCATTCCTCTCCCACCCCTGTCCAGACCCTGGCAACCACCATTCCATCCTTTGGTTTTATGAATTCAACTATTGTAGATATCTTATGTAGGTGAAATCCTGCAATATTTCATTTATTTCCCTTATTTTAATATAACGTCCCAAGGTTGAATATGCATTTTTAAGTGGACATTTACATAAAGGAGATCATACCTTCAGTATTTTTTAAGACTTTATTTAATATTTATTTGAGAGAGGGCGCCTGGGTGGCTCAGTTGGTTAAGTGACTGCCTTCGGCTCAGGTCATGATCCTGGAGTCCCAGGATCGAGTCCTGCATCGGGCTCCTTGCTCAGCAGGGAGTCTGCTTCTCCCTCTGACCCTCCCCCCCCATGCTCGCTCTCTCTCTCTCTCATTCTTTCTCTCAATAAATAAATAAAATATTAAAAAAAATATTTATTTGAGAGAGAGCATGCACAAGCAAGGGGGAGGTGCAGAGAGGGAAGTTGACTCCCCGCCGAGCAGGGAGCCCAACCTAGGGCTCCATCCCAGGACCCTGGGATCTGACCTGAGCCGAAGGCAGACGCTTAACTGACTGAGCCACTCACATGCCCCAACACAGCTTCAGTATTCACAGGTAACCCTCAAAAACAGAAGGTTACCCTAATTTGTTTTGTGGGTTTAGAGTTTCGTAAGGTGTGGCACACTTAGATTCATAAGTGCCAGATAAAGGAGTGATCAGAAAGGGTGGGGTTAGTTGAAGTAGGCAAATCCTAGTGTTGAAATTGCTCTTTTGATTTACCCTGTTGATTGTTTAATTTTTTTGTGCTAGGATTAGTGTAATATTGCTTTGTCATCTTGCTTCAGAACCCACTAAGTCTGCCAGGCCAGAAAAGAAAGGCTGCCTCGGAGCTCCTCAGAGGTCCTATCTGTTTGTAAAGGGTACTTTAAACAAGTCGTAACAGAGAATGTTTCTTGTAGAGTGGGATTGAAGGAATTTTGTGGGAAGACTAATGACCTTATAATTAATAACCATTTATTCACTGGGTGTTACAACATTAGATATGAAATGAGGATATACAATCCTAGGTTCTTTTCTTTTGGTGAGGGAGCAGGAGATGTAGGGCCAGAGATCACTGTCGTGGGCCTCAGGGGGTAGAGAACTGACCATCCAGAAGAAGTTCTGTCTCACGTAGCTATTTCTGGGTCCCCCTGGATGCCTCAGAGTAACAGTTCTTTTAAATTTGACAGCTGAGGGGCCCCTGGGTGGCTTGGTTAAGCATCTAATTCTTGATTTCGGCTCAGGCCATGATCTCAGGGTCGTGGGATCAAGACCTTTGTTGGGCTCCGTACTCACGGGGGAGTCTGCTTGAGATTTCTCTTTCTTCCTCGCCCTCCACCCCTCCCCCAGCTCATGCTTTTCTCTCTCTCAAATAAATAAATCTTAAAAAAATAAAATAAATTTGACACCTGGGACTGAGAGGTCCACATTAATCTCATGTTCTGCTTAGCTAAGTATTGAGCCAAAATGATTTTATTAAAATATTTTATTTATTTGAGAGAGAGCACAGAGTGAGAGGGAGAAGCAGGCTCCCCGCTGAGCAGAGATTCCCAGTGTGGGGCTCGATCTCAGGACCCTGAGATCACGACCTAAGCCGAAGGCATATGCCTACCCGACTGAGGCGCCCAGAGCCAAAATGATTTTAATTCCAACCTTTGTTAATATCTCTTGTATCATTTCATTTTCTTGCTTTAGATTCTGTTTTGCACAGAATACTTTTTTTTTTAAAGATTTTATTTATTTATTTGAGAGAGAGAGAGAATGAGAGATAGAAAGCACGAGAGGGAAGAGGGTCAGAGGGAGAGGCAGACTCCCCGTTGAGCAGGGAGCCCGATGTGGGGCTCGATCCCGGGACTCCAGGATCATGACCTGAGCCGAAGGCAGTCGCTTAACCAACTGAGCCACCCAGGTGCCCCAGAATACTTTTTTTTTTCTTTAGCCTCCCAGTACTAATCTTTAATTGAAGTCTGAAATTTGAAGGTAAAGACATGGATATTAGATGTTTAAAATGTGTCAAGATATAATGCTGTGATGTATGATAAAAAAATATACCTTTGGTCTTGGTCCCCGTCCCTGGCCCAGAGCTCCTAAAAACCCTTTGGAATTTTCTAAGTGATAAAAGTAATAAAGGTATCTTGATATTTATAACAAATGAATATTCCACACCTGAGTTTATGTAATGAGGTGACTTTTGGAAAGAACCTAAGGGTGAGACCTGGTTGGCTGGAGAACCAACCTTGTGATTTGAGGTTTGGGATTTCATTCCCATCTCCCTGGCCTCTGGGGAGGAGAGCTGGAGGTTGAATCAATCATGCTATGTAAACAAATCTTTGAAGGGAGAAAAAAACCCAAAAGGTTGGGGTTCAGAGAGCTTCTGGGTTTGGCAAACACATGGAGATTGGAGGAGAGTGGCAGAAGCTCCACACCTTCCCACATATGCATCTCTTCCACCCGCCTGTGCTTGGGTTACATCCTTTTTATAGTAAACTGGTAATCTAGTAAGTAAAATGTTCCTCTCATTTCCATGAGCCACTCTAGCAATTAATCCAACCCGAGAAGGGCGTTGTTGGAACCTCTGAGAGTTGGTCTGGAGCACAGGTGATAACTGGTCTTGTGATTGGCATGTGCAGTAGGGCGGCCAGCCGGCTTGAAGGACCAAACCCCCAATCTGTGGGATCTGATGCTACCTCTAGGTAGATGGTGTCAGAATTGAGCTAATTGCATGATGGCGTCAGAGTAGTAGAGGCACAGGGCCAAGTGGTCTCATTCAGTCACTGTTGGTGTGAAGCTGATGAAACTTGACGAAGACAGGGATCTTTGTTCTGGTCGCCTATCTACTCCAACCCCTAGGACGGTCAGGCATGCACTAAGTAGGTATTCAGTATAGAGTTGCTGAAAGAATGAGCTGATGAAGTCATAGGGTTTTGCTTAGTGAATGATGACTGATCCAGCATATTCTAAGTGCTCCTTCCTCATGCCAGTCTTGAACCAGGTGGTAGGATGCAAAAAAAGAAAACAGGAAACTGTAGGCAACTCTGTGACGGGAAAAAGAAGCAGGGAACCAGAAGAAGGAAGTCTACTGTTAAGTGCAGGTGGCATTCTTGACAGGTGCAGTTGTCAGTGGACCAGATCCTCATTTTACCACCGACATGGGCAGTGTGAAGTTTTTGCCTATCTGGGCAGAACTGAAGGTGAGAGGCGCGCAGCCTAGAAACATGGTGAAGCCCCTGAATTTTGCCGTGTGTATCATTAGACTCTTCACCTGTTCTGTCCCTGTTGGGAGGGGCCCCCGTCTCTATTGTGAGCCAATGCTGGCAGGCAAACTGAACAGGATTCTGAACCCTAGGTCGGGACAGGGAGTTCCCAGAGATGGACTGTCAGATTGCAAAGAACGCAAAGCTACAGGAGTGTCTCTGGCGTTGGCTGTCCTCAGGAATTCGAGAAACTTGTCTCTAAGGCTTATCATTGGTTAATGCCCCCTGGGGAATGAGGGCTCTGCAGGGAAATTTGCCAGGTGGAAAGTGTTGTATGTTTCAGGTCTTATCCGCTGTGTGCACCCCTGGGAAGTCAGAGCCCTGAGAACCCATCACCCTGGTGTCCCAGCCTGGGAGGCAAGCTTTCTGCCATCAGTTGATTCATTCCTGAAAGGGAGCCAGCCACCAGGGGAATTGATCTCTTCTTTTTCAAAAAGCCTTTTGTGAGCTTGGGGGCCCAGCAGACTGCAGAAATAATTCAGGGGAGTCCATGTCATCCTCAGATCTATCATGAATTAGAAAAGAGGTGCTTTATTTGCATTATCTCGCATCTTCTCAAAATCTCTGTATTACCATTCCCATTTTACAGAATAAGAAACTGAGCTCAGAGATTTAGAAACTTACCCACCAACCGCCAGTAAGTAGGAGGGAAGGTTGGGATTCAAACTCGTGTCTGTCTGACTCTGTGCTTGTGTTCTTCTGACAACCTACTGCACCTGTCAGCTAGAGAGGAAGAAGGGTTGAGCATGACTATACAGAGCTTTCCACCCTGGCTTCCCCAGCTCTGTTGATAACTAATGGCTGTTTTCTTCCCTTCCAAGTCAGAGAGGCATCTGGTCATCAGTTGTGTTGTGCTGAAGTGTAACTAGGTTTCTAAAACCAGTGGAAAGGCCTGGAGGCCTATTACTAGGAGCTGTCAAAATAGGGCGAGTTGTATTTCTTTCTTTCTTTTTTTTTTTTAAGATTTATTTATCTATCTGAGAGAGAGACAGAGAGAGCAAACAGAGGGAGAAGGAGAAAAGCCGACTTCCCGCTGAGCAGGGAGCCCGACCTGGGGCTCTATCCCAGGAGCCTGGGATCATGACCTGAGCCGAAGGCAGATGCCTAACCAGCTGAGCCACCCAGGCGTCCCAGCAAGTTAAAACATTTTAGAAGGAAAAAAGGCAGAGACTTCTAAAAAGTAAACCAAAGGGGCACCTGGGTGGCTCAGTTGGTTAAGCGACTGCCTTTGGCTCAGGTCATGATCCCGGAGTCCTGGGATCAAGTTCTGCATCCGGCTCCCTGCTCAGCGAGGAGCCTGCTTCTCCCTCTATCTAACCCTCTCCTCTCTCATGTACTCTCTCTCTCTCTCTCTCATTCTCACTCTCTCAAAATAAATAAATAAATCTTTAAAAAAATAAATAAAAAAAATAAAAAGCAAACCAAAGTTAGTCATAACACTTGGGACGAGTGAAAGGCTGTCTTGGCCCTTAGAAGAAGCATGTCCCAAACTTTTTAAAAAATTGCCTCAATAGCTTTCAGATAGCCCCAAATGTACATGAGGAATAAATTGATGATGCCTGAGAGTGGTTCAGAACATTTAGTGCCTTATGACCATTTAAATTGCTTTTAAAGGTTCCTGGGAAGCTGGAGAAGGTTGACTATAGGACAAATGGAGTGTATTTATGTAGTGTATTGAAATCATCTGTACTTTTGGAGAAAGTGATTTTGGATTCTGTCCTCATTGAAGCCTCTTGGTGAACTTAAGCTGCCAACTGCAGGGTATAGAACTGTGCATAGAAGGGACTTGGAAGCACCCTGCCGTCCAGATGAACCGGGAAGGGCAGGTCTGATGATAAAATCATTGCCACCAAGGGGCTGGGATTCAGCTGCCTTCCTCTCTTCTACCACATAGGAAACACCTGTCTTCCTCCTTCCTTAGAATTGGCTCATTCCATCTATTTCCATAACTCAGATACTTGGGAATTGAGAAATAGCATATCCTCTGCTTGCTGGGCAGTGCAGGGAGAAAGCCGTAAATTATTCTAACTGCTAATATAAAGTACTTTTTGAATAGCCTGCTTGTAATGCTAGTGTAGCTGTGATGCCTTTATTTTATGAGGCTTGAATTCTGCCCCCTTATCTCAATCATCTGAGTTCCCACTTCTGTTGCCTTCTGAATCCTTATTTTAGCAAAATCTCATAAAAGATCCAAGTCCACAACTAGATAGTGTGTGACCTGTCTCTTTCTAGGAGAAAAACCTCCAAATGACTGATAGCTTGAAACTTATAGAAACATAACTCACTCCTTTATAATTCCTGGGTGCAGAATAATGGGAAATAATAGGATTAAAATGAAATTGCAGGAGGTATGCTGCAAGTAGAGCAATATCGGGTGACTGTTCATAAGACCTTTTTCAAATATTTGAGATCTTAATGAGATTTGGGCAGGTTTCTTTTACTCTACCATTTCATATAAAATCCCTTGGCAGGTGCGTACATATGTAGTTCAGATTTCACTGCAGGATGCCCAGAAAATATTCTGTAAGAAGTAGGCTTGTATTCTTTGGGCTTATAGAGAGCCATCCTAGCTCCTTATGGTCATGATCAGCAGAGCTGTAAACACCTGATATAAATTATTTCCAGAAACCAACAGTATTTAAATATTCAGTCTTTACTCCATGCCAATAGGCATAAGTGAACATACTGATATTTTTGAGGATATACAGTTGAGACCTTATTTAAATCTCATAACTTCAGGGGTGCCTGGACTCTGGATTTCGGCTCAGGTCATGATCTCAGGGTCCTGAGATCAAGCCCCACATCAGGCTCTGTTCTGGGCATGGAGCCTGCCTAAGATTCTCTCTCTCCCTCTGCTCCTTACACCACCACCACCCTGTTCATGCTCTCTCTCTCTCTCTCAAAAAATTAAAAAAAAAAAACTCATAACTTCATTGTAATTGCCAAGATGTCACCAACACCTCCCAGTCAGTATTTATAAGATTAAAGGGAGTCAGGGATACACATTACATGACAAGTTTCCAGGGCTGAGGGGGTCTCTAATTTGCCCTTCAAAAGAGTGAGGTCAGTGTAGTTTTCCTTTTGCAACCAGCTCCTCTGCTAAGGTACACCGAGTGTTTACCCATTCAGCCAAGTACAAATTTCTTCATTTTAATCAGTCTTACTCTTTTAATTTTCTTATTGAATTCATTTGACATGTAGTACTTGTGTAAGTTTAAGGTGTACAGCATGTTACCTTGATACATTTATATAATATTGTCCATGTAATGATATTTATCACATTACATAATCATAGTACAATATTATGGTCTATATTCTGATTAATCTTACTCTTTTTTTTTTTTTTAAAGATTTTATTTATTTATTTGACAGAGACACCGTGCGAGAGGGAACACAAGCAGGGGGAGTGGGAGAGGGAGAAGCAGGCTTCCCGCCGAGCAGGGAGCCCAATGCGGGGCTCGATCCCAGGACCCTGAGATCATGACCTGAGCCGAAGGCAGACGCTTAACAACTGAGCCACCCAGGCGCCCCCTGATTAATCTTACTCTTAACCCAGCTTTTTTTTTTTTCCATATTACAAATTTTAGCATGTGATCGAAAGGAAATAAACAGATGGAAACAAAAATTTGTACGTAAACATATATCACAGCTTGTTTACAGGGACTGTTGGGAAGAATTTCTCTCTAGTCTGAGGGGTATAAATAGTTGCTTTCTTAAACAACTGGTTGGTTTTTGTGTGACATCTTACAACCGCTTGTGTTTTCCTTTGTGTTTTGGCAGCTAGAAGGCTAAGAATCAAATTTGTGGTCTGTCTCTAGCAAATATATAAGCATGGATATATATAAGCATGTATGTATATGTACATATATATGCATTCATACATATATATGTACACATACAGAATAGTGTGGATGACCTTACTGCTTGATTCTTCTTTGTCCTTTGTTGTTTTTTTTTTTTTTAAAGATTTTATTTATTTATTTGAGACAGAGAGAGAAACAGCACGAGAGGGGAGAGGGTCAGAGGGAGAAGCAGGCTCCCCGCTGAGCAGGGAGTCTGATGTGGGACTTGATCCCAGGACTCCAGGGTCATGACCTGAGCCGAAGACAGTTGCTTAACCAACTGAGCCACTCAGGCGCCCCTCTTCATTGTCCTTTGGTCCTGAAAAGTAACGTAGATTTCTGCTAGAGAATTTTTCAAAGGGGCATTTTGAGGATTTTACCCAGCGTATGGCATAAGTTTCCCAGAAATCCTCTAGACCAGCTGCTCAGATGGCTCAATTGCCCTCTTACCTCCTGCTGCTTTCTTCTGCTTCAGACTTCTGGGTTCTCTACAAGTTCAGGCTTGGGCCACCTCCTGACCTGTACCACCCCTGCACTGCGTAGCCCTGTGGACATCGAATTATTTTCTGTCTCTTTCTCAGTGACTGTTTTTCTTGAGAAAGTGCTGACAAATAAAATTCTCTGCCTCGTATAAGAAAAGGAACATTCATATCTTTAACAACTCCGTAATAGAAAAAAGGTAGTAACTGTAGAAGGTGACATAGAACTTAAGTAAGTCTCCTGGGTTGATGCTTGGGGTTCATTTCTTGCAGGTTTGTGGGATGATTTGAGTTTAATATTCTTAAAATCTGTCCTTTTCCCCCCCTAGGTGAATGTTGGATGTGTACCCAAAAAGGTAGAATTTTTATTTCTTCTTCTTTCCACACTCCTTTTACATATTTGATTAATGAATGCATTGATTTATTAGCTCAGAGTGCATGAGTGAGATTATATCTAGGTCCAGTGATTAGGACTGGTCCATCTGCACAGGATTGCTTTTTCTCAATCTAAATAACTGAATGGAATCTTTTTTTTTTTTTTAAGATTTTATTTGTTTATTTGACAGAGAGAGATAGTGAGAGCAGGAACACAAGCAGGGGGAGTGGGAGAGGGAGAAGCAGGCTTCCCGCAGGGCAGGGAGCTCAATGTGGAGCACGATCCCAGGACCCTGGGATCATGACCTGAGCCGAAGGCAGACGCTTAACGACTGAGCCACCCAGGCGCCCCCTGAATGGAATCTTCTTAAGTATTCCCATTTAATTCTGTAGCCTCATGGATTCTCTTAACAACTGTGGTGGTTTTCATTCCTAGTGTCTGTGGTATAGGGCACACTGAATGAACTTGTCCTTCACCTGTGACAAAAGACGAAGAAATGGCAGCTCTTATTTCCAAAGCTGCCTCTTGCTTATACTGGCAAATCATTTTACTCCACATTTGAATGTGCTTTCAAAACATACTATAATCCGGGGTGCCTGGGTGGCTCAGTTGTTAAGTGTGTCTCTCCCTGTCAAATAAATAAATAAAATCTTAAAAAAAACCCCAACATATTATAACTCTAAACTTTAAACCTTTTGTTACTGAGATTACTTTCTAAACTGGCATTTTTTTGGTAACAGGTAAGCAAATATTCCTAATCTTTTCAGTGACACACACCTGAGTATAATGCCAGAAGGGATTTTTATAATCTGTTCCCTAGTATAGGTAGGTGGGGTTTGGGTTTTGTTTTTGGGGGTTTGTTTGTTTTTATCATAGGAAGGTTTCTTTTTTACTGTGGGGCACTTTTCTCAATTATTTTCTTTCCTTTTGGTTTTAGATTTTGGACTCCTAATTGGAGTCATGCAGTTATGATATATGAATTATGTAAATCAGTTATAAGGTGGTTTTATGTAGTTTAAGCCAGTTATGGTAGTAAATCCGTTGATTGATGCTACCTCATTATTTAAAAATATTATCTGGACCTAGTAGCCTGAATTTGTAATATTTTGTTCCCATATATTTCATATATTCCTTCTATTCTGATCACATGTGCAGGACATTTACCTTATATTTCATAGGGCTCTACTGACTTCAAAGTGTTTTTGCATTCTTGAAGACCAGTTGGTAATTGCCTCTTGTTTTCCAGAACAGCCTGAAGCCTGGAGTAACTCCTCCAGAAGGATAGAATGGGGCAGCAGTAGAGAAGGAATCAGATGGATGGGCCTGCTACTACCCTCATTAGGATAAGCCTGGAAGTCCAGTGTAGTTCATATAGAGCTTCTCCAGAGGGTGTCTGTTACTATAGCATCATATATAATACAAATTGGAAGTAAATAAATACGGTACCTGATGACGGGAAGATGTATAGTGGTGATTCTTTTTTTTTTTTAATTTCTTTTTATTAATTTATTTGACACAGAACGAGAGAGAGACAGAGAGCAAGCACAAGCAGGGGGAGCGGCAGGCAGGGGAGAAGCAGGCTCCCTGCTGAGCAGGGAGCCCGATGTGGGGCTCGATCCCAGGATCCTGGGATCACGACCCGAGCCGAAGGCAGCCGCTCAACCGACTGAGCCACCCAGGCGCCCCTATAGTGGTGTTTCTTAAAATAACCTTTTTTATTTTGTAGTATTGACAGACCTTTCATATGTATTATTTAAGATAAACAATCTAGCAGATAAAATGGTTAATTCTGTATTATATGAATTTTACCTCAATTTTAAAAAAGCAGAATCCAGCAGGGTCATCAGTTACTCATCTTTAGGCATAAAGGGAGAAAGGTACAAAGAAGGAATCTAAGTCTTATCAAAAATGGAGTCTCAGGCTTGTCTGACAAAGAAAAATGATAGTTTGTCATCTAGAGTTCTGGATGCCAACTTGAATTTAGTCATCATGATAATCAGTTGGCATAAAAGGCTCTTATGTATTTTAGGCTGCATTCCACAGAGATGTAACAAACCTCTGAGTTCCAGATGTCTAATTACACACGTCCTTAACAAGGACATGTTCATAGGCACCGACATTATAGCAGGGATTCATTCTCCTTAAGGTTTCCAGTCCCAACTTGATCTCATAGCTTCTTCTAAATCACTTTACTGTAAACTACAGATGCAGTTCCATTTCCTAGAGCTAATCACAGAAGACAGGGCTTCAACAAATCTGAAACTTAAAACAAGGATGGTAAGCAACAATAAATTTTTACCAGAAGGACTGGGAGGCGTATAACATCCTGCTTCTATAGAGTTTATAAAGTAGGGAATTTAATAGAAATAATTTCCTGCAACATTTCAGCAGCTTCCTTACAACATCTGTCTGGTCATATTGCTGAACTTTGAGAATGTTTAGTTTTATTTTTATTTTAAAGTTCATTATTTTTATCTGCTATTATGTAGTTCCCTTTCATGCATGATTTCTTTCTTTCCTCAGGACTCATGTACTACTATTGTGGCTACCTTTTTTTCTTTTTTCTTTTTTTTTTTTTTTACAGGTAATGTGGAACACAGCTGTCCATTCTGAATTCATGCACGATCACGTTGATTACGGCTTTCAAAGTTGTGAGAGTAAATTCAATTGGCGGTAAGCGTTAATGCTCAGAGGGTTCTGTTTACAAATATAAATCTCGTTCTTTCATAATTAAATGAGCTGCAAACTTTTTTGGGAGGGTGTTACTGTGGTAAAATATATATAACATAAAGTTTTGGAGGTGATGGATATCTGTGGCCTTGATTGTGATGCTGGTTTTAAGGTGTATACTTCTCTAAACTGATCAAGTTGTATACGGTAAATATGTAAATATGTACAGTTTTTTGTATGTGAGTCTTACCTCAATAAAATGACTTTCAAAGACACACAAAGTCCATTTTAGTTATTTTTAACTTGTTAATACAGGGCCATTAAGTATATTCATAGTGCTGTGCAACTATTACCACCATTCATTTCGAGAACTTTTCCACCATCCAAAACAGAAACAAGGTGCTCGTTAGACAATAACTCATCTCCCCTCCCCCCCAGCCCCTGGTAGCACTATCCTACTTTCTGTCTCTATGAATTTGCCTATTTTAGGTACTTTATACGATATTTGTCCTTTTAAGTCTGGCTTATTTCACTTAGCATAATGTTTTCAGAATTCATCCATGTTGTGGCGTGTGTCAGAATTTCATTCCTTTTTAAGGCTAAAAAATATTCCCTTGTGTTCATACCACATTTTGTTTATCCATTCAACCTTCAGTGGACTTCTAGGTTGTTTCTACCTTTTGTCTACTGTGAATAATGCTGCTGCGAACATTGATCTACAAGTCCCTGCTTTCAGTTCTTTTGGGTCTATACCTAGAAGTGAAATTGCTGGGTCAAATGGCAATTTCATTTATTACTGTTTTTTTAATTTTCCTTTTTTTTTCCCTACCCTGCCCCCACAAATGGCAATTTTATGTTTAACTTTTTAAGGAACTGCCATAAGCTTTTAGAAGCCCTCAGATTTTTGGAAATTCATTCATTTATTCAACAACTATTTACTGAATGGCCGCTAAGTACTAGGCACTTGCCAAAGCAGCTCTTCCTGTCTTTTCGGCAGAAAGAAAGTTAAGTACTGTGGATTCCACCCGAACGTCCTCCCTGGAGTAGAATGAGGGCTCTGCACATATGGCAGAGCAGATGGACACAGGGGAAGGGGCAACTGCCTTCACAGATGCTCACTCATGGGGATCTTGTTGACGGTTCTCGGTGTGTGTGATTCTCTGCTGATGGGGTGTTCTGGGACAGATGCCCCAGTCACTAACTAGAAGAAGAGAATCCTGTTTCTCAGTACTGACTCAAGTTTCATTACAGTGTCATAAAGGAAAAGCGTGATGCCTATGTGAGCCGCCTGAATACCATCTATCAAAATAATCTAACCAAGGTGAGTGTGCTGGGTTTGGAGCTTGGAGAGGGAGCTGTTCTCTGCTGGACTGTGCTACCCATCTGGCCAGACAAAAACATAGCCTTTGCGCATATCTCTTGTTGTTTCTTTTATTTCTTTTGCAGTTAATGATTTTGAGGTAGACCTGCCAGAGCGAGTCTCTGACTCAGGAGGACAGTCTTTTTTTCTACAGAGTGGGCAGCACATGGTATGATTTGTAAACTGGGTCTTTCATGATGGCCGCCCCTTTAATAGGTCTGGCCCTCCACTTAGTTCCAGAAACCCAAAACATAAGAGACCGATTTACACAGCAATGCTCCAGCTTATTAATTCACATTG
Source organism: Callorhinus ursinus (assembly GCF_003265705.2). Taxonomy (NCBI): domain Eukaryota; kingdom Metazoa; phylum Chordata; class Mammalia; order Carnivora; family Otariidae; genus Callorhinus; species Callorhinus ursinus. Next base: position 28,388,674 of record NW_027397079.1, on the reverse strand, counting down.
GAAGTACTGCCTGGCTAGAGAGCTGCCATTGTTCATTTGCTCACAGCAACCTCATCCTTGGTGGCTAGATGTACTCAAGAGAGCAAATTATGGTTCAGAAGGTTATTTTTTGTGAATGAAGTCTGATCAAGAACATTGGGCAAAGGCTTGTTTACCTTCAGCAAATATATATTGTCCTTTGCTAGTCTGAGGCTTTTTCTGCCTTGCTGCTTAAATGTCGTACTTCTTCCACTCGGGGCTGCTGGAGACATTGACAAATGGTGCACCATCCATCGGTCCTTTTTCTTTTCTTTTTTTCTCTGAGAGAGAGAGAGAGAGTGAGCAGGGGGAGGGGCAGAGGGAGAAGCAGGCTCCCCGCGGAGCAGGGAGCCCAATGTGGGACTCGATCCCAGGACCCTGGGATCATGACCCGAGCCGAAGGCAGACGCTTAACCGACTGAGCCACCCAGGCGCCCCGTCTGTCCTTTTCTTGACGGCATACATCCCACCATCCTTATTTGCCTTTGTGGTTTCACTTTGCAGTTTCTAAGATTTCTGCAGGGCTTAGACTGTATTTAGATCAGTAGATTGTTGGTGATATTTGGGCCAGCATAATCTCATCGGCAGCATGTTCATAAGCCAACTTTTAGGGTTGAGTTACTTCTATAAATGGCTAACCTCTTATATTTTTATATTGATTCTTATTCATTGGGTTTATTTTTTGGGAGGGTGATATTTTCCGACCTTAATCCCCACTTCAAGAGGGAAGTATTTGGGGGCCTTTTGTCCCTCTACACTGATGACAAGAGATTTTAAGACCGTTAGACATGAGCATAGAGGTACCACTTGCTATACTAAAATACCCACATCAATTTTTTTAAATGGAGTGAGCTAAAATACTTTCGCAGAAGAGCTAGGAAAATCACTCAAGGAACAGCATTTTTTTTTTTTTTTTAATATTCACAAATCTTGGTGTGTAGTCGAACTTACTGTGTGTGACCTTATGGGAAAGGAATTACTTATAGTTCATCCAGAAATTGTGAAGAGGAAGGGAAACTTTCTGTCAAGTATCTTAGGAAATGCAAATAAAAATTATATCGGTTCAGGTGCCTGGGTGGCTCAGTTGGTTAAGCAACTGCCTTCGGCTCAGGTCATGATCCTGGAGTCCCGGGATCGAGTCCTGCATCGGGCTCCCTGCTCAGTGGGGAGTCTGCTTTTCCCTCTGACCCTCTTCCCTCTCGTGCTCTCTATATCTCATTCTCTCTCTCAAATAAATAAATAAAATCTTAAAAAAAAATTATAGCAATTCCTCCCCCACATGATTATTATTGGCAGTTGACCCATATGCCTCTTTGTCTAGCACCCTGTGGAAAACCATTCTCTCCTGAGGAAGGTTTTTCTTGTGGCTTCTGGCACTGATCTTGATTCAGCTTGGTTAAGCAGGTCATCTGTAGAGCAGGCCTGGAGGGCTGTTTGGGAAGGAGGAAATAACTTAAATCAGAACCGAACATGTTCTGAAATGTTGAAATACGCTATTTTGTGATCAAGCTCCCATGATTCCGTTTTCCTGGTAAGTTGCCCACATTTGCTTGCCAATACATGTATCATGGCTTCAGAAGCTTGGTCTCATTCCCCGAAAGGGAGGCCCCGGCACGGAGGGTGCCAGAGTCTGAATTCTCAACATCTCCAGTGCAGAACTTCATTGTCATGGTATTTTGTGGTATTCTTCCATTTTGTTTGAGAAAACAGAAGCATTGCATTTTCCTCCCTTGGCCAGAGTGTTCCTCTTTCACCTCTACTTCCTTCACCATTATCTTTTTTTCTTTCTGAGCTTTCTGACCCTCCTGCAGACACACCATTCTTCAGTGTGCTTTCATTGCAAGTGAGGAGGACTTTCTCCCTCAACTCCTGGGGACAGGGATGTAGGCTTTCTCCCTGTGGAGGTGACTGGCACATATTTTTTTGGTCTCTGGATTTTGGCCCAAGATAGCATCTTTATTTCTTCTTACGGCCTACTTCCAGCATCAAATGGCAATCCCCTTACCTGAGTGTCAACAGATGTTTTGCCGAAACTCAGACGTTACAGAGTTGTCTTGGCATCAGCAAACCTCGAATCCAGATAGCCTCCGTAGAGAAATGGAAAGAGCTGGTACATTGCCACGGGTGTTTTTCTTGTATCTTGAGCACAGGCTAATGTCACGGTCCCTTCTCCAGTCCCATATAGAAATCATCCATGGCCACGCAGCGTTCACATGTGATCCCGAGCCCACAGTAGAGGTCAATGGGAACAAATACACTGCTCCTCACATCCTGATTGCCACAGGTGGCGTGCCCTCACGTCCTCAGGAGAGCCAGATCCCCGGTGAGTCTTCTCAAGGCAAATACCTGTTGTTAATAGTCAAGTGGAATTTACTGTTGTCTTCAGCCTTGCAAGCCATGCCAGAGGATCTGCCTGTTCCAGTTCTTTCTCTTGGACAAGGCCACACGGCCATAGGAGAAGGTCTCTGCAGAGCCTAAATGTAATTGGCTTAACTGGTACCTAGTGATGGGGCAAAGAAAGGTATTTTTTCCAGCTCCAACCTCATACATCCTACAGGTAACAGGGAGAAAAATCAGCAAAGAATCTCCTCCTTTCCTTCTCAGCATGACAGAGATGGTTACCCGCCTGGATTTGTCACATGGGTTGTTATTTACAAGACATGTTCTTTAGTCACTGTTTGGCTCAAGGAAGTGAAATCTTGTGTGGATGTGACTTAATGACCTATTAAACCTTCGTATGCATAGTTTTTTCTCTCACAGAGAATTATAAATTTAAAGCAGTAAGGAATCTCAGTCCTATTTGCTCTTGCATTTTATGCACACAGGGATAAGCCATGAACATACTGCCTTATTCTCACATAAGAAACATGGTTCATATCTTTCTCCTCAACTAGATTATAAGGTCTTTTTGGGCAGTGATCATAGCTTATACAAATTTTGTATTCTCCCTGGATTGGCCTCATAAGATCCATGACCAACCTCAATTTATATGGGAAATTTTGAGTGTATATGCATTTATGTATTTTGTTCTCTCTGGGGAGATGGTCCAAAACTTTCACCAGCTTTTAAAGGGAGTTCATGACCCCCAAAAGGTCAAGAGCAACTACCATAAAAGATAGTAAGATACTTTTCTCAAGTACCTTAAAATTTAGTTGAAAGATTGGACATAAGCATCCCAACATGAAACAGTGTCCAAGATTGAATGTTAAGTGAAAAAAAGCAAGGTGTGCAACAGAGTGTATAATATGCTACAATTTGTGTCTTTTTCAAAAGGCAGGGAGACTGTCCATATGCACTGGAATATTTCTGGGAAGAAACTAAAAGCCCTGTCATGCTGACTCCCTCTAAGGAGAGTACTAAAGGTCAGGGTTGGGAAGACTTCTGCTTTTCACTAGATGCTCTGTTGTGCTTTTTAAATTTTTTAAAATGTATACATTTATTAATTTAAAACATAAAAACAAATGCAAAGAAATAAAAGGTCAGTGTTCCAAGGTTATTTCCAGATAGTGAGGCTTGGGGTGCTCACAGGTGGGACAGATTACTATGGGATGGCATCAACCAAAAAGACTGCCCAGGAAAAGGGTTCACAAATTGAGCGGTACGTGCTGAGGAAGAGGGAGACCGAAAGAACCAGTGGGTAATAAAGTTGTCTTGGAAAGACATTCCGCTAATTCGACCAGTTTTTCTAGCACTGAAGTTCTGGGGGCACATTCATTAAGTGGAGACCAGAAGACGGTTAGGCCCGAATGTGGAGACTTACAAAGTCAAATGAAGGAATCTCTAGAGTTCACGACAACTGGGTCAAATGACTGTTGGCTTATAAATAGGGTTGTGACAAGATCTAAGCGATAATTTTAGAAAACTAATGCGACAGTGACTCACAGAGAAGGGAGATCAGTATAGAAAGCTGTCACAGGAGAATGTATGGGAGGTGATGATATGGGTCCAAACCCCAGCATCAGCATCTGACCTGTAAAGGAGAAGCTCAGTTCTGCAGGCGGTTACTGAGCCGCTGCAGCGGGCCAGGCGTTAGAGAGGAGAACAGGCATAACAGCCTCAGAAAGAAGACTCAGCTGCTGGATTTCATGGATTCCAGGACACATTAAAAAAAAAAAAAAGTATATTCATCGCATCTGAAATCAGGATGTGTCCTTTATTTTTTTTTAAAGATTTGTTTGTTTATTTTAGAGGGAGAAAGAGAGCACAAGTGGGAGGGGAAGTGAGAGGGAGAGAGAGAATCTCAAGCAGACTCTGCACTGAGGGTGGAGCCCAAAGTGGGGCTTGATTTCATGACCCTGAGACCATGACCTCAGCCGAAACCAAGAGTTGTACGCTTAACCAACTACTCCACCCAGGCGCCCCTGGATGTGTCCTTTAATCATGGCACCTCAAATTTGGCAAAGTGCAATATTTTTATTAATTGATGAAGTATTGTGGGGGGCATTGAGAGAAGGAATCCTCGATTGACAACTCAGGATTTCATTTGGATTATTGGTGGAAGGTGGTCCATTTAACTGAAGTGGCAAACTTGAGAGAGGGATACGGTTGGGATATAAAGTTTAGGTTCAATTCTAAATATGCTGAGTTTGAAGCAAAGTAGAATTATATAGCAGGGCAGTTAGAAATCTGGGACTGGAACTTGGGAGGAGGTCAAAACTGGAACATTTGGAAGTCCTCCACAATGAGGGGAGAGTTGGCTTAAACCTTTGAAGAAAAACACAGAAGAGAGCCAAGGCTGAGCCGAGGGGTTCATGTCTACATTAGGGGGCAGGAGAATGAAGCAGAGCTGGCAGGGTCTCTCCACAAGAGCCAAGAAGGTCTTAGTTCCTCGGAGAAATGTAATAGGTAGCCGTCACTGCTTTTATTTCTAGAGAGAAAATGGAAATGTGGATTGGCAGTTTCCCAAGTGGAGACTTTGACAAGACAAAACTTGTCAAAACAGTATGTGATGGCAGAGAAAGCATCTGGGTCCTACACAAAATGTTGATACTGTTTTACAAGAGAAAGCTCAGTCTGTGTGACCTGTATTGCATTTTCCTACACAGGTGCCTGCCTAGGAATAACCAGTGATGGATTTTTCCAACTGGAAGAATTGCCTGGGTAAGCTGGTTTCCTTGCCAACCTCAGTGTTCATTCTTCCTCAGTCTCTCCTAACATTTCTTCTACCTCTCCCTCCCGGCCATTAAATGCAGGCATTCCTTGAATTTTCTTCACCTGCTTCTCTTTTTATGATCTTGGGTATCTCATCCACTAATATCCTAGGGAACAACATGGATCTTTCTTTCTTTCCTTTCTTCCTTTCCTTTCTTTATTCCCTTTCCTCCCTTTTCTTTTCTTTCTTCTAGATTTATGTATTTGAGAGAGAGAGAGAGCGGGGAGGGGCAGAGGGAGAGAAGCAGGCTCCCCGCTAAGCACAAAGCCAACGCGGGGCTTGATCTCACAACCCGGAGATCACAACCTGAGCAGAAATCAAGAGCCGGACGCTTAACCAACTGAGCCACCCAGGCGCCCCCTGACGCAGATCTTTCATTACAGTTTTTAGGACCAGAATCAAACACACGGTGGTTTTGAAGAATAAATAGTAAAGTCCTAAAACCATCTTCTTTCTTCACCTTAATACAGCATCAACTGACGATGGGTCTCAAGTAACTGAGTCTGGTTTCCAAAGCAGCTAGTGCAGAGAGAATCTCCATAAATGAAGACTCTGGCACTTTCGCAAAAGAGAGCTTTTTTCAATTTGTCCTCTACGCGTGTTTGTCCAAAGGACCTTAGTAAACGTCTGTCACGGATTTAGATACATAGAAAAAAAATCTACCGAGGAAGATCGTTTCTCCAATTTGAAGAAGCTGCCACTTCCGGGCTTTCGGGGTTGCAGGGAACTTCCTTTCGCTCACGATAGACAAGAATACTTAGGAGCCAGAGGAGGGGCCGTTTGGCTCAGGACTGGCCTTTATCTCCCTCTGAGTAGTACTCGTTCTGGAATCAGTGTTGCTCAATGCTGCCGCTCCCTCAGAGTGCTGCCAGTCCCGTTGGAGGTCTTAATCCTGTGTTTTTATAACGGCCTTTATGGAGGGTGAGTAATAGTCCATTGTCCATACCTTTACCTTAATTCACCTGGAGCCACAGACGGTGAAACAGGGGCAGGAGGGCTTCTTTGAGTTTCATAGCTGTGGTGGAAACCTCCCATGAAGATACTCGGAGCAGGCACCCTCCTGACTTCGAGAGAAGCACAGTCCGTTTAGATTTGCTCTCTGCAGGGCACGCAGCCACGTCAGAGAAGCGCTTTTCTTCCCTCATGATCCTCCCTGTCCTGGTTGGTTTTAAGGTTGAATGATGACACATGTGAGAATGTTTCCAGAAATGTGGCCATTACTTGTCGTGTTTGGATGATACAAGTCAGTTCTAGACTCACCCTCATAGAAGCTTCTTTATAGATACCTGTATAAAAGTAAAATCATTTATTTTAAAATATTTAAAATGCGGGGCGCCTGGGTAGCTCAGATGGTTGAGCGTCTGCCTTCGGCTCAGGTCGTGATCCCAGAGCCCTGGGATCGAGTCCCGCGTCGGGCTCCCTGCTCCTTGGGAGCCTGCTTCTCCCTCTGCCTCTCTCTCTCTCTCTCTCTCTCTCTGTCTTTCATGAATAAATGAATAAACTCTTAAAAAAAAATAAAATATTTAAAATGCTAGCAATACAAGTTTAACAAGTGAATTTATGTGTGTTAGGAACAAAAGACTCTGGGAACATAGGAAATGAATGAACAATTTTTTTTTTCTTTTTTTAAAAGATTTTATTTATTTATTTTAGAGAGAGAGTGCACGAGTGTGTGTGAGCGAGGAGGCACAGAAGGGGAGGGAGAGGGAGAAAGAATCTGAAGCAGATGCCTCACTGAGCAGGGCTCGATCTCATGGCCTCGAGAAAGGAGAAGAGGTCAAATATAATAGGAAAGAGGGAGGTCGAGATGGAAGAGCTATTTCAAAGCTTCCAGACTATGTAGACATTTCTCTTTCCAAATCCTGGGTTGTAAGATAAGCTGACTTGGAGCTGTGTCAGTTCACACTTTGTCCTCCATCTAGACCAGACCCCTCTGATGGCACAGACCCACCACATGGATACCTTACCTTTGGAAGGTAGTAAAGAAAGGTTTCCTTTGCTCTTCCCAGATGGCTTGCTTCTTATCCTAGCAATGGTAGAGGACCATGTTTGAAGCATTAGAGAAGCCCAGCCCTGAACAGGGCGACTCTGGCTGAGGGGCATTTATGCTCCAGGCTGCATCATGGAAGTAAACCTCATTGCTCTAGGGCCAGGATCTGCTTCTCCATCACTGATTCAGACCTTCGTCAGCATTCACCTAGTGTTGAAGGTGCCTTCTTAGACTGAAGTTTATGCAGGGAGTCTACTTTTAATTCAGATTTATCCTATAACTTAAATGGCTTGCTTTAATTGGCCTATAACCTACTGCAAAGATTCGTAGACTTGAATAGTGATCAAGGAGAAGTTCTGAGCAGGGAAGAATCATGGTGAGTGTGTTGCCAGTTTTCGTTTTAAGTACGAAGGTCACTCATAAGGAATCATCTCTGGGGGTGGCCCGGGTGGCTCAGTTGGTTAAGCATCTGCCTTCAGCTCAGGTCATGATCCCAGGGTCCCAGGATCGAGCCCCGCGTCGGACTCCCTGCTCCGCAGGAAGCCTGCTTCTCCCTCTCCCCCTGCTTGTGTTCCCTCTCTCGCTGTGTCTCTCTGTCAAATAAATAAATAAAATATTCAAAAAAAATAAATTAAAAAATCATCTCTAGTTTCAAAGGTTTTTTTGTTTCCTTTCTAGAGAAATGAGGCTAAAGAACTTTTTTTTTTTAAGGTTTATTTATTTGAGAGAACGAGTATGGGGGAGAGGGGCAGAAGGAGAAGAAGAGAGAATGTTTTAAGCAGACTCCATGCTGAGCATGGACCCCAATGTGGGGCTTGAACTCATGACCCCCAGATCACCACCCTGACATCATGACCTGAGCCGAAACCAGTCGGACAGTTAGCCAACTGCACCACCCAGGCACCCCGAGGCTGAAGAACTTTTAATAACTAAAAATATATTTCCCTTCTACAAAGGGATAAAATTCCAACGTGAGGGGCGCCTGGGTGGCTCAGTCGGTTAGGCGTCTGCATTCGGCTCTGGTCATGATCCCACGGTCCTGGGATCAAGTCCTGCACCAGGCTCCCTGCTCAGTGGTGAGTCTGCTTCTCCCTCTCCCTCTATGGTTCCCCCCACTTGTGCTCTCTCTCTCTGTTGAATAAATAAAAAAAAATCTTTAAGATAAAATAAAATAAAATTGCAGTCCAGTATCCAAGATTGAATCTTGGAGCAGAAAAAGGAAATGAGTGGAAAAACTGGTGAAGTCTGAATAAAGCCTGGAGTTTGGTCAATAGCAGTGTACCAACGTCCATTTCTTAATTTTGACGGGTGTACCATGGTTAGGCAGGATGTTAACTTGCAGAAAAACTGGGCAGAGTGTGTACAGGACACCTCTGTACAATCTTTTCAACTTTTCCATAAATCTAAAATTATTCCCAAAAAAGTTTATTTAAAAATATTAACCCTCTCTCTCATTTTAGCCGCAGTGTCATTGTTGGTGCAGGCTACATTGCTGTAGAGATAGCTGGGATTCTTTCTGCTCTGGGCTCAAAGACATCACTAATGATACGGCATGATAAGGTAAATTCCTTTTTTCCTTTTCCCTTCCCTTTGCTTGACCTTTAAAAAAAATCTACCCTGAGAATATTAAAGACTATAGTGTTAAGCATGTAGAGGTCAGTTGGTTTATTCTGCATGGAACTGCATAGAAGCTATTTGAATTGGGCCGTATGTCCTTAGAGATGCCACGGGTTAATGATTTTGATTGGATCAGACTGGCTGGTATTTTCATCATGAAGTGGTAGGTATCAGGTGCCTTAAAAGGAAACATGCAGGCTTACATATAAATATTTGTTAAACAGACTGTCAGGTTAATTTCTTATTCTGGAAATCAATTTCACATGATCAGAAGGTAGTGTTGGATTAGTAACACTCAGTCAAAAAAATTTACTACATTGTTTGCATTAGAAGAAAATGTATCAAAGATATTTGCATACCTATGTTCATGGCAGTATTATTCACAAGAGCCCAGGGATGGAAGCAACCCAAGTGTCCATTGACAGATGAATGAATAAACAACATGTGTATATCTGTACAATGGAATATTATTCAGCCTTAAAAGAAAGGACATTCTGACCCAGGCAACAACATGGAAGAACTTTGAGGACATTATGCCAAATGAAGTAAACCAGTTACAAAAAGACAAATCTTATGATTCCCCTTATATGAGGTATCTAGAGTAGTCAAATTCATAAAAGTAGAAAGTAGAATGGTGGTTGCCAGGGGTTGAGGGCAGAAGGAAGTGGGGAGTTGTTTAATGAGGATAGTTTGAGTTTTGCAAGAAGTAAAGTTCTGGAGATGGACGGCACAACAATGTGAAGAGCCCTAACACCAAGGAACTGTATCCTTTAGAAATGGTTAAGTTGGTAAATTTAATGTTACATATTTTTTATCACAAAAAACAATAATAATAATAATAAAGGAAGTTTACAGATCATCTTATTGAATGTCATTTTATAGATGAAGAAATTAAGGCCAGGCAAAGTTTTGTGACTGCAAATTAGCATCATAACTGAGAGTCAGCTAAGGTCTTAGAAAGCCCAGGACAGTACAGTTGACCCTTGAACAACTTGGGGGTTAGGGGTGCTGACCCCCTGTGCAGTGGAAAATTCAAGTGCAACTTTTGACTCCCTAAAAGCTACTAATAGCCTACTGTTGACCTTCACCTGAAACCTTATCAATAACATAAACAGTAAACATGTATTTCATATATGTGTTATATATCAAATTCTTACAATAAAGTGTGCTGGAGAAAAGAAGATGTTACTAAGAAAATCATAAGAGGGGCGCCTGGGTGGTTCTGTCGGTTAAGCGACTCACTCTCGATTTCAGCTCAGGTCATGACCTCAGTGTTGTGAGATCAAGCCCTGCATCGGGCTCCATGCTGGGTGTGGAGCCTATTTAAGAGTCTCTCTCCTGCTCTCAAAAAAAAAAAAATCAGAAGAGAGGGGTGCCTGGCTGGCTCAATGAGTAGACCATGTGACTCTTGATCTCAGGGTCATGAGTTCAAGGCCCACGCTGGGTGTGGAGCTCAGTTAAAGAAAAAGAAAATCATAAGAGAAAACACATTTACTGTATTCTACTGAAAAAAAAAAATCTGCGTGTAGGTGGGCCCATGCAGTTCAAACGTGTTCAAGGGTCAGCTGTTTCTGCTAAAATGCAGCCTCCATGTCATTACCTGTTGAAGTGTGTTACTTTATATGTCTTTTTGACTAGTCATGATAGTACCACTGGGTTTTGGTACAGTATCAGAGCTTTCAGAGATACGGTTCCGGGCAATGATAAGAGTATTGGCCTAAGAATCTGGCTTACCTTAACAAGCATGTGATTTGGACAAGTCATATGATGCTTTAGGGACAGGATTTATCAGATCCCTAACCATTCAAATGCTATGATTCTAATTCTTGATTATTTGAGCAAATAGAGGGAGACAAAGGAAATTGATAACCCCAGTCAACATGTACTTGAAGGAACTTTCTCTTTGGCTTTGAGACTTGTCATATAATTCACCTGCAGGAGATTTATAATCTGAATAATGTCTCCTCTAGGTTTAATGTTATGTTATTTTGCATCGCAGGAATATATCCAGCAAACTGGAAGGAAGGAGAGAGGCAGAGGGATAGATAGCCTTAATTTAATGTGTAAATAAGTAAATAAACTGCAGCAGTTTATCAATAGAATGGATAATTCCTGCATTTGGAAAATCAGCTCATTTGCACATATCCTTGGGTTTCCTGCCCTCGCCAACCCCCCTAATTCTCCTCCTCTTTCCTGTCGTGGTGTAAGTCCGTTCTAGAACTTTCCTATGAATAACTCATGACCTCCCATCTTCACCCTGCCTGGGGTTTGTTGCATGCAGATTGTCACAAAGAACTCTCCAAGGCCACGGTCTTGACTTTTTTTGCATAGATAAGGAGATTTTGCTAGCAAGATCTTCCCTTAAATCATACCAGAATGGGGGTGCCTGGGTGGCTCAGTTGGTTAAGCGACTGCCTTCGGCTCAGGTCATGATCCTGGAGTCCCTGGATCGAGTCCCGCATCTGGCTCCCTGCTCAGCAGGGAGTCTGCTTCTCCCTCTGACCCTCCCCCCATCTCATGTGCTTTCTCTCTCATTCTCTCTGTCTCTCAAATAAATAAATAAAATCTTTAAAAAAAAAAAAATCATACCAGAATGGAAGCTGCCTTGGAAATACTGAAAGGGGAAGGAGAATTTCTGGTCCTAAGACATAATTATGGAGAAAAGCAGCAAGCTTGGGAGGAGAGGTACATGGCAAAGAGAGTAGAAGCCTGAAGGTTGCCTGTCTATTTAACTTTAAAACAGAAGTTAGTGAAATCAGACATAATCCATTTACATGCAGATCTTTTTTTCAGTAGAATCAGACATTGGGGGTGATGTAGGAAAATAGATTAAAACTCCACTTAAAATATGGCCATGAATGAGAGAGGAGATAGGAGGGAGGATGCTGATATTTGGCTCCCAAGTTTGTAACATTATCTTCAATCAAGTTTTATTCCTCTCCCACCACCCATCCCTCTGGTGCCTCTGTTTATATACAGGTACTTAGAAATTTTGATTCCATTATCAGTTCAAACTGCACTGAAGAGCTGGAGAATTCTGGCATAGAGGTCCTGAAGTACTCACAGGTATGGCTGAGCCCCAAGCATGCTTACAGCCCTTCTTCCTCTGTGTGTCATGAACACACTTTCTGCTTTTGGTTCCACCCGAGTGTTTAATAAACACAAACTCTATGTCTCCTTCAGTCAGTGTAGCCTTTCTAGAGTTACCAATTCTTTTATTTATCCTAAGAAGCTATATTTCTCAATTATGTGAGTAAAGTCAAGGTATAAAGGATTAGAAATCTGGTAGTTGAATTTAGTTAGAACTACAACTCATATTTTTAATGCTCAGATGCCTTATTGAACATGCTTATTTTTGAGGTTTATATTTATTTTTCAGGGAATAATATTATGGAATCTGTTTTTAAAGTACCCTTTTGAGTTCTGCAAATGGACAAAATTACAGAGTACTCTACTTCTTAGGGAATCACTAAATTTCAGTTTTCCTGGAGCATTAGGTTTGCAAAAGCAATTTTGTCCCTAGAGCTGCACCCTCTCAAGTAAAATAATAAATGTGAAATTGCTTTGTGAATGTCAAAGTGATAACCTGGTAGTGGGGTCAGAACCCCTTGGGATCTGCACTAAACTGTGTGCCTCCAGCTCTTCTGACCTGATTCTCACCCCCTCTCTGTTCTGATTAAGAACATCCAGAAGAAATACCGGCTATGAGGTGTGAGCAAGCTTCTTAGTGATGCTGCTGCAGCCCGTATCCTCCCCACCCTTCAGTCGCCAATCACTGTGCTTAGCTTTGTGACTTAAAATTTTATCACGATTTTTAAGAAGCACAGTTTAAAAACCTTGTTTTTAAGCTGAAGCATTAGGGTGTTGACAAGCAGACATTTCTGGCCGTTGGCTGGATAATTCTGGCCAACCTAGGAAACGGTCTTGGCTCCTAGGAGTTGTGGTCTTGGCGTCATTTGGGCAAAAGTGAATGTGTCAGCACGAAGGATCCACATGTAGGATTTGGTGGAGATTTTTTAAATGTTAAGAATTCTAATTTCCTCAGGGATGCCTGAGTGGCTCAGTTGGTTAAACGGCTGCCTTCAGCTCAGGTCATGATCCCAGGGTCCTGGAATCGAGTCCTGCATCGGGCTCCTTGCTCAGCAGGGAGCCTGCTTCTCCCTCTCTCTCCCTCTGCTTGTGCTCTCTCTGTCAAATTAAAAAAAAAAAAAAACAGAATTCTCATTTCCTCTTTGTTTTCCGTTGCCAATAGGTCAAGGAAGTTAAAAAGACTTCCTCAGGCTTGGAAATTTGCATGATTACTTCAGTTCCTGGTAGGAAACCCACCTTGACCACGATTCCAGATGTTGACTGCCTGCTATGGGCCATTGGGCGGGACCCAAACTCCAGTGGCCTGAATTTAAACAAAGTGGTAAGCTGACTTAGTCTAACCAAAGCATTCTTGAATCTGTTAGCAGTCCTATGTTCCCCACCCCCTGCCCCCCCCTTAACTTTGGTGGGTTCTGTTAGATTTTTTTTTCTCTTTTTATCCATGCATCCAGTTTGTCATCAAATCCCATTGCTTCTTTGAAATTGGAAAAAAAAACAAACAAACCTATTTTACCTTTTTAGTGTGATCACCCTAGATCAGGTCTCTGCCCTGACTCGCCTCTTTCTAACAGATTTCCTTTTTACAGTGATACTTGGCTCTTTAAAGTCCTGTAATTATTCCTTATCATCTGCAACCTAATCTCCATTGCTGGGTGTGTCAATCATCCTGGACATTTTGGGCACTTGGGGTTGTAAGTAGTTGTGAAGCCGATCTACCAGTGTTACAATTAACATTCTGAGGTGTTCTTTTAGATTTTGAAGGCAAGTCTACTGTAGTAGCTTGGGGTCTAGGTCCCAGAGTTTGACCCAGTTTTGAGTCTTAGTTCTGTCACTTACCAGTTGCCTGGCCTTAAGCAAGCAGCTTAATTAGTCTTTAAGTTTCAGTTGCTTCATATTAGTGTAGGAATAAAAATAGTCCTTGTCTCCCTGGGTTATAGAGAAGAGTAGATGATGAGAAAGTGCATGCAAAGTAATTAGTTTATTTATTTAAGATTTTATTTATTTGAGAGAGAGAATATGAGCACGAGTGGCGGGGGGAGAGGGAGCAGCATGCTTTGTGGGGTGCCACCCCGGCGCCCCACAAAGTAATTAGTTTAGATGCTGGCTTGTAGTATGAACTCAGTCCATGTTAACCAGCTGCTGCTGTTGATGATTTTGATGATTTTCCTGATATGCTTTACTACTCTACAAGTAATAATAGGATTATTTTGTTTGTGGTTTATATATTTGATGGAACCTCTTGCGCATTGTATAACATTTTTCATAAAAGGTGTTTTTCAGCATTTTAAAAATAAAATATTGGGGCACCTGGGTGGCCCAGTCATTAAACGTCTGCCTTTGGCTCAGGTTATGATCCCAGGGTCCTGGGATCGAGTCCCACATCGGGCTCCTTGCTCAGCAGGAAGCCTGCTTCTCCCTCTCCCACTCCCCCTGCTTGTGTTCCCTCTCTCACTGTCTCTCTCTGTCAAATAAATAAAATCTTAAAAAATAAAAAAAAAGTAAAATATCCAGATGTTTTTTTTGTTTTTAATCTTACCATTTGGTGAAATTTAGTAAAACTAGTTGTCTATTTTCATATTGAAAAACTGGTCGTCCAGGTTTTCACCTTTCAAGAGATATTTTGTCATTGTACAGATACAGGCTTTGGTAGGTCCAGTCTTCAGCTATATTTGCTGAATCTTTAAAAAATGAGATAAAAGTTTTCAGCCTCATTCAGTGTTAAAATATATTTGCATAATGCAAATGGAATTATTACCATGTGTAGGTCTTGTCAAACTATTACTAACCTACTTTTTTTTTTAAAGAATTTCTATTTTTTTAAATTAATTAATTTATTTGAAAGAGAGAGACACAGCGAGAGAGGGAACACAAGCAGGGGGAGCAGGAGAGGGAGAGGCAGGCTTTCCCGCCGAGCAGGCAGCCCGATGCGGGGCTCGATCCCAGAACCCTGGGATCACAACCTGAGCCCCACATCGGGCTCCCTGCTCCACAGGAAGCCTGCTTCTCCCTCTCCCGCTCCCCCTGCTTGTGTTCCCTCTCTCGCTGTCTCTCTCTCTCTCTCAAATAAATCAATAAAATATTAAAAAAAAAAAATCTTGCCCACAACTCTTCAAGGGCTAAGGACGGAGAAACCAGGAGCAGCACATATATAATAAACAGTCCACCAGGCTGTAATTCTATGGGGTAGGGAGGATTTCTGTATTACTTACCACTATTTACAGTGACCAGGTTAATGCCTCATTTGTACTAGAAGCTCAAGTATTTGTTGATAGGCAGTTATACAAGGTCCCATAGCTAGTAAGTGGCAGAGCTGGGATTTGAACCCAGGTTTCTCTCCTTCCAAAGGTTATACTCTTAACCACTGTGCCACCTATTTCCACTGTGTCTTCTCACGTGGGAGTTTATAGAGGTGGGGTCTGCAAAGCCACAAGATAAGCATGGCACATCTTTTTGGAGCAAAAATCTGACTCAGTATACAGGAAAAAATTTTGGTAAAGGAAATGTCAGTATGTTTTAGAGAGAAATACCAAATTTACTTGGATTTTTTAAATTAAAATGGTAAGCCTCAAAGAAACCTGCTTTTGATGACCGCTTCAGGCTGTCCCCTCTAAGTTACGAGTTAGCATGCTTCAAGAGGAGTGCTTCAGTGGAAAAAGTTTTTTTTGGGGGGGGGGGTTAAAGATTTTATTTATTTATTTATGTAATTTGAGAGAGAGAGTGAGTGGGAGGGAGCCCGACTCAGGGCTTGATCCCACCACCAATAGATCATGACCTGAGGCAAAACCAAGAGTTGGAGCCACATAGGCGCCGCCCCATGCAGTGGGAAAAGTTTGAAAGCACTGTCTTTGATGGACTCCAAAGCCATAGGAAGTAGCACATCTGATAGTTGAGCGTTTCCTTTTCATGTTTACCTGGCCAGTTGAATTGTATTGCAAAGGCAAGTCCTGTTAAACACCGAAATTGGATAAAATACTTACCTTTTAAATTAAGCAAAAGATATGAACGTCTCAACTTGTTGAGATGTTTTTCATCTTGGGTACCTGGTGGCTCAGTCGGTTAAGCGTCTGCCTTTGGCTCAGGTCATGATCCCATGGACCTGGGATCGAGCCCCGAGTCGGGCTCCCTGCTCAGCAGGAAGTCTGCTGCTCCCTCTCCTCTGCCTTCCCCCTCTACTCATGCTCTCTCTCTCTCAAATAAATAAAAATCTTAAAAAAAAAAAGATATTTTTCACCTTGTGGTTGAGTGTTGTGGTTTTTAAAGATTCAGGCTGAAGAGGTGCTTGAAATGAAGATCCAGGGATTTGGTTTGCCTTTTTTGGTAGATTGACCAAATAGTGACATGATAGCCTTTCACTTTTTTAGGGGATTCAAACTGATGACAAAGGTCATATCATCGTAGATGAATTCCAGAATACCAGCGTAAAAGGCATCTATGCAGTTGGGGACGTGTGTGGAAAAGCTCTTCTTACTCCAGGTACTGTTTTCCTCGTTTCTTGGGTAAGGGAAGCTCTGTGGGTTATATAAAACCGTTCAGCTCTTCACAGTCCAATCCGCTTGAGCAAAGTTAAAAGGATGAGTGTCTTAATGTTGTCAAAATAATAGTATGTTGAAGTAGTTTGGTACCTGATGTTTTCTTTTTTTTTTTTTTTTTTTTAAAAAAACCAATGTATTTATTTAATATATTTGTCACAAGGGCTCAACCAGAGACTTAATTTAAAAAACAGAAACAAAACAAAAATGACACCACAGCTTAAGATACAGAGTCCTAGACAGAAATGAAGAGAAAGACTATCTAAGGAGAAAATAAAAAGACAACACAAAGAGAGAGGCTGGACAGTCAGGGATCTTGGCTGGAGACCTGCTTCGAGTAGGTTTCTTGCAGATACTTCTTAAAGGCTGTGGGGTTTTTCCAGAGCTCGGCAGCATGCGTGTTCAAAGGACTATCAATGTTTGGTTCTCCTAGCAGGCTCTGGATGGACAGCAGGATGGTCCTGACATCATACAGGGCAGACCACTTGTCCTTCAGGATGTCCAGGCAGATATTTCCCTGGGTGTCCACGTTGGGGTGGTAGCAGGGTGTGAGGAACTTCACCGTGGACGCGTTGTAAGGGTAGCCACTGGGGAACTCCAGCGAGAGCTTATACCTCAGGTCTTCATAAACTGTGCCTGCTGCCCCATGGATGGTCCCCACCCATTTGAAAAGGTTGTCGGATTCAGGGAAGGCAGAGATGCCTTTGTCACCAGACATCATGAGGGTCATCAGCTCCTGCTGTAGCCTCTTGCCCACGGGGCCCCGGGCGGCGCCCCCGCTGGGCTCGGCTCCTTTGCGGGCGGCGGCGACGCTGGCGGCAGCTGGGTCGCGGTTCTGGGAGGCCATCCCGGGCGGTGCGGGGAGAGAGACAGGAACTCGGAGAGCACGACTGCAACTGCCTGTACCTGATGTTTTCTGAATAATATTCATTTTTCCTGAGAAGACTTTAAAAGGGCTTTAGTGAAGGCTGAAATTGTTACAGAGTTGATATGGTCACCTTCTGAAGAAGTTGTAAGTTAGAATCTGAGTTGCATGTGGTGACAGTGGAAGGAAGTGGCTTTGGGAAGAAGCAATTTAGAGTGGCATTCTTACATGATTAGTCTTTTTTTTAAAGGTTTTTATTTTTATTTGTGTATACGTATTTTTTAGGTTATTTTTTGAGTAGGCTCCATGCCCAGCGTGAGGTTTGAATTCATGATCCTGAGATTGAGAGTTGCATGCTCTACCCACTGAGCCAGCCAGGCGCCCTGATTATTTATTGTAATGACCAAGATTGACCCAACTCCCATAATCCCATACCTCAACCTACTTTCTGAGTTAACTGGCACCATTTCAAGCTCTTCTCCCCACTTTTATTAGCGACATCACTCCATCTGCTTTCACTCTGTGCCCCTGTGGTACCTCACCAGCCTTTCTAGAATGGCACTGGATCTTTCCTCAGAATGGAAAGTTACAGCAGTCACACACCCAAAGCCTTTTAGCTCCTTCTGGAAGTTCTTTTAACAAAAGCAAAATAAAAAGCAAAGTTTCAAAAACTTGATAACTAATCCAATCGTTGAAAATTATATCAAAGAAAATTTCTTATGTATCCTACTGATACCTTATTTTGGGAAAAAACTCAATTTGAAATCAAAATTAATAACTGATGCTTTTACTGAATAATAGGCATTTTTTCTAAATACGAGATAAAAACAGGCTAAGGAGAATAAACTTAAAAAAAAAAAAGTGGGCGCCTGGGTGGCTCAGTTGGTTAAGCGACTGCCTTTGGCTCAAGTCATGATCCTGGAGTCCTGGGATCGAGTTCCACATCGGGCTCCTGGCTCAGCGGGGAGCCTGCTTTGAACTCTGACCCTCTCCCCTCTCATGCTATTTCTTTCTCTCTCAAATAAATAAATAAATAAAATCTTTAAGAAAAAGGTAAAAATAATTTAAAAAATAAACTTAAAAAATATCTTATGGGGGCACCTGGGTGGCTCAGTGGGTTAAGCGTCTGACTCTTGATCTTACCTCAGGTCATGATCTCAGGGTCGTGAGTTCAAGCCCTGCGTTGGGCCCTGACTTAAAAAAAAGAAACAAAAAAACTTACTCTGTCAAGTCAGTGGCAGTATGACTAAGTGTGTAATTAGCAATTGTCTGACACCATGGTCACCAGAACCAAATGGGCCCAGAAATCCTCTTGGACAGTAAGGGAGATTGTGGGGTCATTCAACACCCAGGATCGTGGTCTTTATCCTTGCCAATGAGAGCCCTAATCCGTCAGGACCAGCCAGGGAGGAGGAGCCACAATGTACCTGAGAGAGAGGCTGAGGCTGGGGGGCCTTCTAGGGAATTAAAGGAAAAAAAAAACCCATACTGTGAATTGCATAAGGTTATAAAGTGGAACTACAGTTGGTCAAAACTAATATAGTTTGCTTCATTAATATTGTATCAAAAAGCTAATATCCTAATTAAGTAGGTAACTGCCAGATGATTGGGAACTGGTAAATAAGCCCTCCCAACCCTTTTTTTGTCCTAATAGAATGTACAGAATTCATATAAGATGATAGTTTTGAATTGTTAACAAGGCATTGGTTTGTCTTCGTTATAATGACCTAGATATTATAGTGAGCATTGGCGTAAAACTTCGTCAGAAGTAGTACATTAAGCCAGATGAGGAAATGGTTAGTAGAACAATTCTGCAGTTTTAAAGTGAGCAATAAACTGAGACGCTGATTTACAAATATCTTTGTAGTTGCCATAGCTGCTGGCCGAAAACTTGCCCATAGACTTTTTGAATGCAAAGAAGATTCCAAATTAGACTATGACAACATCCCCACGGTCGTCTTCAGCCACCCCCCGATTGGGACAGTGGGACTCACGGAAGGTAGGTGTTTAAAAACACAGGTGATTTATAGTTTCCATCTTATCCCTAACTGCAGGGGGAAGGTGCTGACTAAATCTCCCTTCACTCCCTAAATTCCACTCCTTTCTGGTTGGCCTTTTATCACAATTCGTTTCCTCCCCAACTGCCAACACTTGGAGAGTAGAATTCCTTTTCCCCACACCACCCTGTGTGTCTCTTTGCCTTTTTTTAGCTTTTTTTATTTGAACTAATTTCAAATTTAAAGAAAAGTTGCAAAAATATAGTAATTCCCCTTATCTGCGGTTTCGCTTTCTGTGGTTTGTTACCCGTGGCCAACTGTGGTCTGGAAGGACATGATCCTCCTGACTTATCGTGAGAAGGTCGGGAGTAACTTAACGCTAGGTCACAGCACCTACATCACCCACCTCACCTCATCTCCTCACACAGGCATTTTATCACCTCACATCATCGTAAGAAGAAGGGTGAGTGCAGTAGGATAAGGCATTTTGAGAGGGACCACATTCATGGAACTTTTATTACAGTGTATTGTAATTGTTCTGTTTTTAATATCAGTTATTGTTGTTCATCTGCTGTGCCTAACTTATAAATTAAGCTTTATCATAGGTATGTATGTATAGGAAAAAATAGTGTACATGGGCTTTGGTATTATCCACAGTTTCAGGCATCCACTGGGGATCTTAGAATGTTTTCCCTGTGGATAATAGGAGACTACTGTACTACAGAGGACTATGTATACCCATAACATTTTTGCTTTACCATAGTTTTCTCTACACCCACACGTAAATACACACACTTCAGTGTCTATTTCCTAGGAACAAGTCCATTCCTTTACATAAGCTACGGTTTTCAAAAGACAACATTTAAATTGATAAAATACTGGGTGCGGGGATAGGCAAAAATAGGGAAAGGGGATAAAGAGGTACAGACCTCAAGTTATAAAATAAGTCATGGGAATGAAAAGCACAGCACAGCAAATATAGTTATTAATATTATAATAACTTTGTATACTGACCAATGGTGACTACACTTAATCATGGTGAGCATTTTGTAATGTTTATTATTGTCAAATCGGTATGTTGCACGCCTGAAACTAACATCATGTCAACTATACTTCAGTTTACAAAAAAGGTATTAAAAAAATAAATTCATACAATATTATCCAAACTTTATTCACATTTTGCTAATTCTCTCAAATAATGTCATTTTTTTCTTCTTTAGATTTTTTTTTTTTAAGTAATCTCTATACCCAATGTGAGGCTCAAACAACCCCCAGATCAAGAGTCACATGCTCCACCGATTGAGCCAGCCAGGTGCCCCTCAGATAATGTCATTTTTAACACTTTTCCCCCCAAGGTCAGGATTCAGTCCAGGATAATGCATTGTATTTAGTTTTCATACCCCTTTGGTCTCCTTTAATCGAGAGACAAAATTCCGTAGCCTTTCCTTTGTCTTTCATGACATTAGCATTTATGTTACAGAATGTCCCTCATTGTAGTTTTGATATTTTCTCATGATTTGACTCAGGTTTATATTTCTGGCCATCTCTCTCTTTGATAGCTCAGTGGAATTGTTTAGGTTTTTGACAGATGCTTTTTTTGCCTGTGCATTATAGATGAGGCCATTTATAAATATGGAAAAGAAAATGTGAAGACCTATTCAACCACCTTTACCCCGATGTATCACGCGGTTACCAAAAGGAAAACAAAATGTGTGATGAAAATGGTTTGTGCCACCGCAGAGGAAAAGGTATGGGAAAAATGTAGTAAGCTAAAAAATGTTTTCAGACTTGCAGGGATGGGGGTATTTTGGTGGGATGGGGGAGTGGGGAGACCCAAGTAAAGAGTTAAGCCTTCTTTGTTTCAACTGGTGCAGTCCCACTTTTATCTCCCTACATATACTGGGGTTCTTTGTAATATTTCATTAAGAAAGAAGGTTCCAGGGGTGCCTGGGTGGCTCATTCGGTTAAGCGTCTGCCTTTGGCTCAGGTCATGATCCTGGGTTCCTGGGATCAAGCCCCACATCGGGCTCCCTGCTCAGCGGGGAGTCTGCTGCTCCCTCCCCCTCTGTTTCTCCCCACCCCATCCACTTGTGTTCTCTCTCTCACTTTGCTTTCTCTCTCAAGTAAATAAAATCTTCTAAAAAAGAAAGAAAGAGGGGCACTTGGGTTGCTCAGATGATTAAGTGTCTGTCTTCGGCTGGGGTCATGATCTCCAGGTCCTGGGATCGAGCCCCACATTGGGCTTCCAGCTCAGCAGGGAGTCTGGTTCTCCCTCTCCCTCTGCCTCTCCCCCTGCTTGTGCTTTCTCTGTCTCTCCCTCTCAAATGAATAAATAAACAATCTTTTAAAAAAATAAAAAGAAAGGAAGAAAGGTTTCATATGTTTGTGCTTTTAAAACATAGGAGGGAAAGGTTGAAAACCACAGAAAAGCTCACTGTCATTGACCCATAGGTTAGAATAGATAGGCCCCTCGGAAATACTGTTAAGTGTAAGAACTTAATGGAAGATAAATTTAGATTTAACATAACCAATCTGAAGAAGAGAGCGCTTATTCAATAAAAAATTTTCTGAGATATCACTTATCTAGTTTTGGTTTAATATTTTGAGGACCTGCCTGGCTGTTTTCCAGAGTAGCTGCATGCTTTTCACGTGCCCCTCAGCACTGTATGAGGGTTCCAGTGCCCCTACCTCCTCGTCAACACTTATTACTGTCTTTTATTATAATTGTCCCAGTGGATGAGAAGTGGTATCTCATTGTGATTTAAATTTTGAACAGGTTTGAATTTACACAGGTTTTTAAAAAAATAATTTTTAAATAGGTTTATTTGGGTATTAGGCCAACTATGGGGCTTTTCTACAAATTGAATTAAATATTACAGTGGGACATAGCAATATATGCTCTAGGAAAAACATGGCTCTGGGAAGGGACAGCAGCTTAGTTGAAGATTCAGGTATAGTTTCCAGTTTCTCTTGTCAAAAAAAGCATACTCTGTATCTGATTCAGTGACCCTGTAAACCAAAAGCCACAAGACAGTCCCTGGATTATAGAAATCAACATCACTGAGGATTGACAGAAGCAGAGAATCAGAGCAAAGAAAGTAAGTGGGTTGGCAGCAAAACAAAAGTTGCTGTTTTTTGGCCCTGAATGTTCCTGAATAGAATAAGATGTCCAGATATTGAATCAGTGAGGTCTCTACTTCTCTCTTATCAGTTATTTCTTCATGGCCTTTATCATTCATTTGATAAATATTATTTGACAGACTACCAAAGACTAAGAACTGGGATATGGAGAGGAATCCTATAAAGTTCCTGCCATCCCCCAAAACTTAGTAAATTTAGTTTAGATCACAATATCTAAAAATATGTATGGTTTGGGACTTTTTTGTTTTAAATTGAGATATACTTTTTTAATTGTAAAAAAAAAAAACATAAAATTTACCATCCTAATCATGGTAAGTATAGAGTTCAGTAGTATATTTTTTTTTTTAAGATTTTTATTTATTTATTTGACAGAGAGTGAGAGAGCACAGCAGGGGGAGCACAGAGAGAGAGGGAGAAGCAGGCTTCCCGCAGAGCAGGGAGCCTGAAGCAGGGCTCGATCCCAGGACCCTGGGATCATGACCTGAACCAAAGGCAGAGGCCTAACGACTGAGCCACCCAGGTGCCAGGTGCCCCTCAGTAGTATATTCTTGCTCTTTTTTTTTTTTTTTTAAAGATTTTATTTATTTATTTGACAGAGAGAGAGGGAACACAAGCAGGGGGAGTGGGAGAGGGAGAAGCAGGCCTCCTGCGGAGCAGGGAGCCTGATGTGGGGCTCGATCCCAGGACTCCAGGATCATGACCTGAGCCGAAGGCAGACGCTTAACTGACTGAGCCACCCAGGCGCCCCTCTTGCTCTATTTTGAACCCAAGTAATTTTGTGGTTAAATTTTATACTTTCTCACTCTGGGAAGAATATTTGCTGTAGGGCGCCTGGGTGGCTCAGTCGGTTAAGCGTCTGCCTTTGGCTCAGGTCATGATCCCGGGGTCCTGGGATCGAGTCCCACATCGGGCTCCCTGCTCAGTGGGAAGCCTGCTTCTCCCTCTGCCTCTGCTCCCCCAACCCTTGCTTGTGTTCTCGCTCTCACTCTCCCGCTCTGTCAAATAAATAAATAAAATACTTTTAAAAAAAGAATATTTGCTGGAGGTTGAACATTAATACAGTTTTTAAATGATTGAGAAACAACTGGAAGATGCGATATGAAACAAATGTCTCTTAATGGTCCTTTGTGCGGTCATCCAGTGTGTATGGACTAAGGGCCTCCTGAGGGCCATCTTTTGCTTGGTCATATGGAGATAGCAGGAAGCAAATTTAGGCAGGTCCCCTCTGTGTAGAGATTAAAATCTGCAGGGAAGATGGGCTGTAATTTTCTTTCTTTTCTTTTTTTAATTTTTATTTATTAGAGTGAGAGAGAGAGAGCACAAGAGGGGGTAGGGTCAGAGGGAGAAGCAGACTCCCTGCTGAGCCGGGAGCCCGATGTGGGATTCGATCCCGGGACCCCAGGATCATGACCTGAGCCGAAGGCAGTTGCTTAACCAACTGAGCCACCCAGGCGCCCTGGGCTGTAATTTTCTAGTCCCCAAATAAATAGAACATTGTAGTTGTAAGAGTCATGAAGGAGAGATACTGGTACCGAGCAATCACGTGATAGACAGTTTCACTTGGTTGGGAAGGCAAGTGTAGCTCTTGGAAGAATGAATGGGCTTTAACTCAAAAGGGGAGGAAAAATTGTCCAGACAGAGGGAACAGCTTGTGCAAAGGAGAGAGCCTGGTGAATACTCGGGACAAAGGAAAGCCAGAGGGGCCTGAGAGGGGAGAACCTGAGCGGGGAGGGCTGTGTAGGGTGGGCTGGGGAGGGACATGGACGCAAGACTGTGTAGGACCTTGTAGGCTGTGTTCTGCCACGTCCAGATGAGAGACTCAAGTGTTTTTGAGGTTTTAAAATATCACGTATCTCGCATGACAAATAAAAAACGTATTCGTCTACCTAATAAAAACTTTTACTTTAAGAATTTTTCTACCCCCCCCCCCGCAGGTGGTTGGGATCCATATGCAAGGAATCGGGTGTGATGAAATGCTGCAGGGTTTTGCTGTTGCAGTTAAAATGGGAGCAACAAAAGCTGACTTTGACAACACAGTTGCTATTCACCCTACCTCTTCAGAAGAACTGGTCACGCTTCGTTGAAAACCCAGAGACTTGTATGGTGGGCAGCTGGACCAGGAGACCCAAAAAGCACCAAATTACCATGTTTACTTACCACCGTTCCCATTTTATGTATTTCTTTATTGTAATCAGGAAATTCTGATAGTGGAAAATTTTCAGTGTGTAGTAGGACTTATTTATGTAATTAGAAAGTTGTTTTGTCATCCAGGGTTAATTTTCATTTGATTGCACCTCACAGTAATCAATATTTTAAAGTTTTGTTTTTTTTAATTTTTTATTGACAGCTCTGTGCTAACTGGTTTTTTGTTTTGTTCTGTTTTGTTTTTGTTTGAGCCTCCTCCCAGCTAAAAAACTATATGAAGTACGGTTAATTAAGGTGTTTGAATGAATATCGTTTGCTGATTTTTATAGATGAAGATGACAGCAGGTCTGCATATTGCAAAGCTGCTTCAGTGATGTGACCTTTCTCCAAAAGCGTGTGACATGAGAGACCGCCTTCCCTACTTTCTTTTGCTTTAAATGATTAAAAATCATGTTCCTTTTATGAGTTGAAGTACATCAAACTTGGGAATGATTTACACGAGTGAGGGACATTTTGGCAGTGATTTCAGCTTTCAGAAGGAGAGGAATTCAAAGTCTTCCTCTGCTGAGAGTTCGTAGTTCAATGAATGATTTCAAGTTTTTTATGTGCTCTTGTCATTTTTTTCCCCCTGAAAACTATTTCCAAAAATCTGAAAATAAAATCCTAGCCGGTCTTCTAACAAAATTTGTTATTAGGAATTTATAGCTAAGAGATCACTTTCTAAGAATATTTCCCATTGGAGATTACATGCTAACAGTGAGCTACCTTAATTAAGTAGGCTTAAGGCCTTATGAGGGGGAAAAAAAGAGATTTTTATAGATTAAGATCAGAGGTATAAAAGAAGCATTTAGCAAAGTTAATGGTTGAGTTGGAAGAACAGTCTAGAAATCACTTAGGTTTTTAGCATTTTATTTCCATTAGCTTGCACCAACTAGGTAAATTAGTTAAATTTTTCCATGGTTTTCATTAGTGACATAGTGCTACTGATCTCTTTCTTGAGGCTTTTACTGAATGTCTTTCTGGTTAGCCACGGCCAGGTTGCTGACTTAATGAGTAGGTCCAATGTCATCAGAAGAAAAATACCACATTAGTAACTAGGTTATGTAACTGTTGCAGCAAGAAAATAGGGTCTAAAAACCCAAACATGGACTGACATAACTCCTCCTCATCTCTTTGTCAACCACCTAAAAGGTAGTGGACCATAGTTCTGGGCTCTGCCGGCCTGGTTTTGTTTTACTCTGCATAGAGCCCAGACTTTGGGTGTGACTTTGTAAGGAACAGGGGAGATGCTTCTAATTAGATCCACTCCAACACCATGTGTTTTTTATCTTAGGTGTCCTTTGCCCTGCTTTTTTTTCTGGGTCCATAGTAAACCAACATGCAAGTAACCTTTTCCAAGTTGCGGTCTTCATTCTCATCAGTGCCCAAATGAGTCTAGCCTGTGAGGGTCTCTGGCAGTACAGCCTCTACCACACAAAGCACTGGGCCACGTAAAGGTATACAAGGCAGCACGTTGTATACTATCTGGCACATTGTAGGTCCCCTCAGAGTGGATGTTGAAGAAAGGACACAGTACAGTTGACCCTTGAACAACATGGGTTTGAATTGTGTGGGTCCACTTATATGCAGATATTTTGCGGTACTATAAATGTATTTTCCTTCTGATTTTCTTTTTTTAGGATTATTTATTTATTTGAGAGAAAGAGCACAGGAAGTGGGGGGGGGGAGTAGCAGAGGGAGAGGGAGAAGCCAATTTCCCGCTGAGCAAGGAGCCCGACATGGGCTTGATCCCAGGACCCTGGGATCATGATCTGAGCTGAAGGCAGATGCTTAACTGACTGAGCCACCCAGGTGCCCCACCTTCTGATTTTCTTAATAACATTTTCTTTTTTCAAGCTTATTTTATTGTGTTGTTTTGTTTTGTTTTGTTTTTTAGTGAGCTCTGTGCCCAATGTGGGGCTTGAATTCATGACCCCAAGATCTAGAGTCACAGGGTCTCCTGCTCTACCGACTGAGCCAGTCAGGTCCCTCTCTAGCTTATTTTATTGTAATAATGCAGAATATAATACATATAACACACAAAGTAACGTGTTAATTGACTGTTTATGTTATCGGTAAGGCTTCCAGCCAACCATAGGCTATTAGCAGTTAAGTTTTTGGGGAGTCAAAAGTTATACAGGTGTTTTACTGCATGGGGGGGTTGGTGTCCCTAACCCCCACATTGTTCAAGGATCAACCATACTTGCTTTCAAGTGATCATGTAGTCTAGAATAAGAGAGAAAATTCTACACAAATAACTCACTCAAAGCAGTGTGTTCATCACAGGGTGACCATATGATTTATTGCCTAGAATGGGACACTGTTGGGAGTAAAAGGGGGCACTATTAATTGGGACAATGGGCACTGATTTGTACTATTGTAGGAAAACAGGACAGTGCCGCCCTAAGTAAGGATCATTGAAAGAAGTGGAAGTATGCGAGTTAAGAGACAGTGCCATTTTGCTGGGAAAACTGAAGGGCATGAGAAAGGAAGATTATATAAAGTGTGGAATTTGGGATTGTGGAGGAGGTCAGAACATGTGGAACGTACAGTGAGGCAGAATCGGGCAAAGTACATATGAGAAATGATAGAGTTCAGTTTGGAGCATCAGAGAGGATGTTGGTTTTGTATAGAATGTTCTTCCCCACTTGTTTACCTGATGGTCTGATTATGTGTTGCTGCATTACAAACTTCCTGAGAGCTTAGTTCCTTAAAATGGCAACTTTTTTTTTTTTTTTTTTAATGTATCACGGTTTTGTGGGTCAGGAATTGGAGCAAGACTCAGCTTGCAAGGATGCCTCTTCTATTGGTGTTGACAAAGATCATTCTTTGGTATTCAAATGGTAGATGGGCTGGTCTAGAGACTCTGAAACCGTCATTCATATGTCTGGCACTTAGACAGGGATGACTGATTGGAAGGCTGGCCTTAGCTGAGACTCTGAATCCCAGTGCCCCACATGTAGATTTTCCAGCATAGCTGTCTTAGAGTTGATGGACTTACATGGAAGCTCAGGGCTCTCAGAGATTGTTACGAGATTCCCAGACAGATGCTACAAGCCTTATGATCTAACCTCGAAAATTCTAGAACATCGCCTCTGCCATATGCTATTGGTCAAGCAAATCACTAAGACCAGCCCAGATTTATGAGGAAGTGAATTGGACTTCACGTCTCAGTGGGAGGAGTGGTAAAGAGTATGTGTCCATCTTTTAATTACACACCTGTCAACCTGCTCAGTTTACAAGGCTTGCCTTAACCCATCTTTGTGAAGACTTCTTTAGTAGTTTTAGGTATTACGTTCCCATAACATCCTGTCTCATAGAAGGTCTATGGTCACATAGTAGGTCTGCAGTACGTGTTCACCTGGTCATTTTACACTTAACATCAATCAGTTTTATATTCTCTGTATTGAGTTTCACAGTACTGTCCCTGGTATATCATGTAGCAGCTTCCGCTGCAAGAAGACAAAGCCTGTGTTGCTGTGTGATTTTTGATGTTAAAGTGAATAGAAAAGGCCAACATTTTATTTTTTATTTATTTTTTTTATGTGTATGTGCGTGAGTAAAGTGATAGAAGTTTATTAAGTGAAGATACAGAAAAAGCTCTCAAGAGTGAGAGGGGTCCCAACAGGGTTGCCCGAAAAGGCCAACATTTTAATCCTTTTTTAAAAAATTAGTAGGCAGGATGTTCAGGTTTTCAACAGATTTTTTCCCTTTCCATGAATCTGACCTCCTTGGTGTAGATGAAGGGCTATTAGAGGTGGATACGGAAGGTGGTTGCCATTGTGCCTGACTCTGAGAAATACTCTTTTATTGCCATTGCCTTTGGTACAATATTTTAGCATTTTGATTCTTAAATGAAGATCAGAGTCAGGGGCACCTGGGTGGCTCAGTTGGTTAAGCAACTGCCTTTGGCTTGGGTCATGATCCTGGAGTCCCGGGATCGAGTCCTGCATCGGGCTCCCTGCTCAGTGGGGAGTCTGCTTCTCCCTCTGACCCCCCCCCCTCATGCTCTCTCTCTCTCATTCTCTCTCCCAAATAAAGATCAGAGTCAGTGTTTCAAAGGTAAGTGATTATATCCAGTCATTTCTGTATTCTGTGTAGTATGTTTTAAGGGCCATTTAATGTGTTGGGGCAGTGTCAAAAGGTAAAGTGTTGGTTGCTAGGGCTGGGTTATATCTAGACTTTATATTTTTTTAAAGATTTTATTTATTGGGGTGCCTGGATGGCTCAGTCAAGTGTCTGTCTTCATCTCAGGTCAGGATCCCAGAGTCCTGGGATCGAGCCCCACATCGGGCTCCCTGCTCAGCGGGGAGCCTGCTTTTCCCTCTCCCCTTGCCCATACCCCTGCTCCTGCTCTCTCTCACTCTCTCTTGTGGGTGCACTCTCTCTCTAATAAATAAATAAAAATCTAAAAAAAAAAGATTGTGAAAGGAAATGCCATCAAAGTGGTTTTGGAAGATTAAAGTGGAAATAGGAAAAAAAAATGGAGAGTAAGGTGGGAGATCAGAGGTGGGGCTGAGACTGTGAGGTAACAAAGGGCCTGGATTGGGGTGGTGGCAGTGGGAAAGGGAAAGGACACTTACAAGAAAATTTGCAACAGAAGAATCAAGAGGAATCATGAACTGATTGAATTTAGGGTTTGAGAGATTGGGAGGAGTCAAAACTAGGCCTGAAGTTTACAGCATGAGGGGCTGGGAGAAATATACCATTAATAGATCATAAAATCTCAACAGGTGGAGAAAGTTGTTTAAAGGGGACAGATGCTATGTTTTGGAGAAGTTGAATTTGTGGTCCCAGTATTTATCTAGATATGAAAAACATGGGAGTTGAGAAAAGTCGGGACTAGGGAGACACATTTGTGAATTACATACCTGGAGGTCATAGTTAAAGCCACCAGTGTGTATGTATAAACCTTAAGGCAAGAAGGTGTGTTAAGAAAGAGGAGGCTAGAGTGTCAATAACGCCCACGCTGAAGGGGATAAGGAGCCAAGACCTCAGAGGAAAGAGATGGAGCAGGAGTAAAGACACGAGGAAAGAGCTCAAAGGGAGAAGGGAATGGTACACAGAAGTCCACTGAGCCTAAGACTTAAGAAAACTACAGAAATTGACAGGAGTGTCAATGTTCTTCAGCCAAGGACCAAAGGAACCCTTGTTGAACAGGTTGGGTTTGTTACTTGTTGCAGTAATGTTAACATATGGGGATATAGGGTGACATAGTAAGAGTTCTTTTTTTTTTTTTAAGATTTTATTTATTTGAGAGGGGGAGAGCACACGAGCAAGAGAGCATGAGCGGGGTAAGGGGCAGAGGGACAAGCAGACTCCCCGCGGAGCTGGGAGCCCGATGCGGGGTTCCATCCCAGGACCCTGCGATCATGACCTGAGCCGAAGTCAGATGCTTCACCAACTGAGCCACCCAGGCGCCCTAGTAAGAGTTCTTTCTAACAAAGAACCCATTATAAGATATGGACTTTCACTGGGTAATTTTGGGGAAGGTATAAGGAAGCAGAGGTTGATTCTAGATTGGTATTTTCAGAAAGCAGGAGGCAGCCTTCTGATTTTATATTACAATAAATGTTTGTGGGGAGGCAGCTCCACACACACACCAATTACTAGTAATTGGCAAAGAATAGCAGTAATTCATTCAGCAAGTGGGGGATGTGTGGTATTCTGTGCCACGTAGTGATCTTGGCCAAAGTGAGTATGAAACTTTATGTCCAACAGGAGAAAGATGATTTAGATTCATTCTCAGACTTCACAGGCTGTTCGTTTCTTTCTTAGGAGGTTATTGGTGACTTTGAGATTCCAAGTTAAGTAGAGATGTAGAATGAAAATAACAAAATAAAAACGGCTAAAAGGAGATTCATTCCTGGGCGCCTGGGTGGCTCAGTTGGTTAGGCGACTGCCTTCGGCTCAGGTCATGATCCTGGAGTCCCGGGATCGAGTCCCGCATCGGGCTCCCTGCTCAGCGGGGAGTCTGCTTCTCCCTCTGACCCTCTTCCCTCTCATGCTCTCTATCATTCTCTCTCTCTCAAATAAATAAATAAAATCTTAAAAAAAAAAAAAAGCCCATAAAAGGAGATTCATTCCCTAGTGAGGAAGAAGCAGCAGAGAAACTTTACCTGAGGGGATGGTGCCAGTAAGTAAAGGGAAATGGGAGATTGATGACGCTGGCACGAGAGGTGATAATTGAAGAAATAGGTTCTTTCAGAGCAAACAATGAACATTGTTGAATGCTTTTAACAATGTCTTTGTTTTTCATTTTGCGTGGGCAAAAACATGTTTGCTTCAAGATTAGGGATCATGATATGTTTATCCCCATCAGTGCCAAGCCAGTCTCCAAAATAGGTCCATAATGCCTCAGATAAGCAACCCCAAACTCGAACACTGACCCCAACCTACCTTTGCACCCTTATCCCCCTTCTCAGACTCCACATTCCAGCTAGACTGGAAGGACAACTCTTCCATCCCAACCAACGCCCTCCACCCAGCCCCATCTCCTCTCACTGCCTCTTCTAGCTCTGCCTGCGGCATCCCGCACATCCTATGAATTTGACCTCCCTTGCGTAGAGCAGCTCTCCTCTCCCCAGGCAAAGCAAGTTCTCCGCCCTCGTCCCACAGTATCTGGTTATGTCTCCGAGGACACTTGGCAGAGGCTGACTTGCACTCTGGATCTTTGTTAAATTCTTGAAGACAGGAAGCAGGCATTATCCACTCTAGAATTTTATTCTTCCTCACACTCAGACATAATGATGTTTACTTGTTAAAGTACAGTGGGGACAAGTGAGTCAGATGATCCCAAACAAACTACTTCTTGTTTATAAAGTTAATACTTTTTGACAGGTCTGCATGTCTGTCTGTATCTATTGATCTATCTAGAGATAATTCCAATATAATGGCATTCAGTATAATATGTATAATATGTATGTGTATATATAGAGATATACCTACATAGATACAGATGGACATAGGTAGACATCTCTGTATATATATCCTATAAATTAATGAGACACAATTCATTTAAAATTGGCAAACGATGGGCTGGCTCAGTCAATAGAACATGGGACTCTTGATCTTGGCGTAGTGAGTTAGAGCCCCATGTTGGGAGTAGAGTTTACTTAAAAATCTTTTAAAAATTTAAAAAGGAAATGATGAGGGGTGTCTGGGTGGCTCAGTCAGTTGAGTGTCTGCCTTTGGCTCAGGTCATGATCCCAAGGTTCTGGGATTGAGTCCTGCATTGGGCTCCCTGCTCTGCCGGGAGCCTGCTTCTTCCTCTCCCTCTGCCTGCTGCTCCCCCTGCTTGTGCTTGCTCGCTCTCTCAAATAAATCTTAAAAAAATAATAAAAATAAAAGGAAATGATCAGACCATTCACATAAATGAAAACTTAATGACCAGCATGAGAAAACATTCAACTTCACTAGCAATTAGACAAATAAGAATGGATACAAAGAGATACCCATTAGATTTAGAATATATAGATATTTGATGATCTATTCTTCTACATACTCGGGGTAGACCATGATGGCTATTACCCCTCTTCTCCTTTCTGTTTGCGAGGCCTCAATTTTGTTCTGATTTCATTCCATGTGCTCAAAGAAGCCTCCCATCTTCCCACCCACAGAAAGGTGAGCCATGGTTGACTGAGGTTATCACAGCGGTTTCTTTCCCTTTAACAGTGATTGATTGGTTTAGGCGATGGCATGTGGCTTTATCTTGGCCAATAGCTACCTAGGAGGAAGTCTGTGTGTGTAGGGGTGGGGGATCAGAGCTCTGATAGAGGTTTTCTTTATCCATTAAAAGTGATGCAGAGGACAAGCAACAACATCAAGAATAGACAAATGGGGATACATCAAACTTCAAAACTTCTGTGTATCAAAGGAAACAAGAGTGGAAAGGCAACCTACAGAATGGGAGAAGCTAATTGCAAGTCATATATCTGAGTAGGAGCAAATGTCCAGAATATATAAGAAACTTCTAAAACTAATAACAACAAAAACCAACCTGATTTTAAAATGGGCAAAGGACTTGAACCGACATTTCTCCAAAGAAGATACACAAATGGCCAATAAGCACATGAAAGGATACTCAGCATCATGAATCAAATCAAAACCACAATAAGGTATCACCTCATGCCTATCAGGATGACTACTATCAAAAGAACAGAAAACGTGTTGGTGACAATATGGAGAAATGGAACCCTTGTGCACTCTTGGTAGGAATGTGGCATGCTGCAGCCACTGTGGAAAACAGCATGGTGGTTCCTCAAAAAATGAAACAATTATATGATCCATCAATTCCACTTCTCAGTATATATCCAAAATAATTGAATGTAGAACTCAGATACTTGAACACCAATGTTCGTAGCAGCATTATTCACAATAGCCAAAAGGAGGAAGCAACCTAAGTGTCCATCAGTAGGTGAATATAAAAAGAAAATGTGGATCTCCATGGAGTGGAATATTATGCAGCCTTAAAAAAGAAGGGATTCCTGTCACATGCTGTAACAAGGATGAGTCTTGACATGATGCTAAGCCAGTCACAAAAGGACAAATACTGTATGATTCCATTCATGTGAAATATCTAAAGTGGTCAAAATCCTAGAAACAGAAACTAGGACAGTGTTTACCAAGAACAGGAAGGGAAAATTAGTGTTTAGTGGGCATAGAGTTTTGGTATTGAGAGATAAAAAAGTGGTAGAGACCTGTTGCCCAACAACATACGCTTATAACAATAATATACTTAACACTTATGAAATGTGAAATTAAAAATGGTTAAGATGGTAAATCTTATGGTTTTTGTTACAAAAAAAGTGATGAAGGAGAGTTTCCACAACTCAACAATAAAAAACAATGGTGAAGTAGGTGAAGTGGTATCTCATTATAGAGTTCTATACTTACAATGGAATATTATTCTCCCTCAAAAAGGAAATGTTCTGACACATACTGCCACACGGATGAACCTTAAAGACATTATGTTGAGTAAAATAAGTCCACAAAAAGGCAAATATTGTATGACTCTACCTACATGAGGTGCCTAGAATAGGCAAACTCATAGACACAAAGTAGAATAGAGATTGTCAGGGGCTAAGGGGTGGAGGCATGGGGAGTTAATGTTTAGTGGGTACTACTTGGGATGATGAAAAAGTTCTGGAAGTGGTTAGTGGTGATGGTTGCATAGCATTGTGAATGTACATCATTTCGTGCCACAATGAATTATAGACTTAAAGATGGTTACAGTGGTACATTTTATGTTATTTATATTTTACCACAATTAAAAAAATTTTTTAAGTGATTTCCAGTGAGGAAATGCCCTCTCATCTTGTCTGCCCCTAACAGCTGGAACTGCAGCAGCCATTTTGTGGCTGAGGGCAAATCATGCTGAGATCAGTAGACTAGAAGATGGGTTTGTGATGATGCCATTCTGTTGAATTTATGAGACCTAGAAATGCCATCTCTGCATTTGTTCTGTGAGGGAAAAAAAAGAAAGAAACTACTTATTATTTAAACTGTATTTACCCAGGACTATTCTTTTTGTTAGGCCAGGGAAATCTTCAGGCATAGTGCCTCACTGGAACATGTCTTTGAAGGGTGAGTGGGGTTAGGCTAGAGACCAGAGAAAGGGAAGTTGAGTTAAAGGAACAATTGGACAGGTTTAACGTTCTCAAAATATTTGCTATGTTCCTTCTATAAGCCAGGCCCCAAAGCAGATAGAAGCTTTGTGTCAGGAAAGAAGAGACCTTGTACTCAAAGCCAGAATCTCCAGCTGAGGGGTGGGAAGAAAGGGGAAGGAGGCACAAGGTGCTTTGAAGCTAACAGGTTCTGTGCCTTTGGCCTTTGGTCTCTGGCTCTGTGTCAGGCCATCTGCTGCGAAGGAGCGGCATCTAATATAGGGCAAAGGCCCTACTGTGTTAAGGTAAAGGAGGGGCAGGAAGGGAAAGAGCTTAAAATTTACTCAATTTTAAATTGTGGGTTTTTTTTTTTAAGATTTTATTTATTTATTTGAGGGCGGGAGAGAGCACAAGTGGGGTGAGGGTCAGAGGGAGAAGCCAACTCCCCACTGAGCAGGGAGCCCTATGCGGGACTCGATGCTGGGACTCCAGGATCATGACCTGAGACGAAGGCAGATGCTTAATGACTGAGCCAACCAGACATCCTCAATTTTAAACTGTTATTTTAAAAGTGCACACATCCTCTTTGTTGTCCTCAGACAAACCTGGGGTTTTCTTCCTAAATGTAGCCCTATCCATTCACCAAATTGCTTTTTATGGGGAGGGAAAGCTGACAAGTGAGCAAGTGCAGTGAGAACTGTGTTGGCGATGCACCCAGGAGCTATGGAGCAAACCAGGGGCATGAGCAACCCACACTGAGGGGTCCAAGGAGGCTTTGGACTTGAGCACTTTCCTTTTCTCTCTGCATCATAAATTTCTTTTTCTTTATTGGATCAGAACCATTAACATACACAATTCTGTAAGCTCCCATTGAACCCAAATCTTTCCTTGACCTTGTATCCTCTCTTCCTTCATTATTTTGCATCTATTTCTAGCAAAACCCTTAAAAGAATTGTCTAGATATTCTGTCTACTACCTCAATTCTCAGGCATTCATCCCCAACATATTATGCCCTAGTGAAGGTCGTTAATGACTACATGATAAAATGGTTCATTCTCCTAATGGTTAATTCTCAAGCTTTATCTTGCATGACCTCCCACCAGTATTTATCATTTGCTCAACCTTTTCTTTTCTTTTCTTTCTAAAGATTTTATTTTATTTTATTGACAGAGAGAGAGAGACAGTGAGAGAGGGAACGCAAGCAGGGGGAGTGGGAGAGGGAGAAGCAGGCTTCTAGCGGAGCAGGGAGCCCGATGCGGGACTCGATCCCAGGACCCTGAGATCATGACCTGCGCCGAAGGCAGACGCCCAATGACTGAGCCACCCAGGCGCCCCTCAACCTTTTCTTTCTTCAAATATCTTCACCTGCCTTCTGGGATGCCTCCCCCCCACCACCACTTGGTCCTTTTGCTTCTTCATTGACACCTTCTTCTCAGTGCCCTCCGTGGTCTTCCTTAAAGGGTCCTAAAGCTCATTCCTTGGCCTTCTTTTCTTCTCTATCTGCATTTGCTTGGTAGATGAACTGATCCAGTTCTGTGGCTTTAAATACTATCTCTAAGTTGACCACCAGCCAACTGCCTACCCAATAACTCCACCTAGAAATCTGATAGGCACTGTGAGCTTAATGTTGCCAGACAGAACAATATCCTCCTCCAAAGTTGCTTCTTTCCCAGCACAGCCTGTCTCATTAAATGGATCACCATTCACTGTTCCTCAAAGCCAAGATGTGTCGTCATCCTTGACTTCATTCTTTATTTTATTTTTTATTGACTTCACTTTTTAAGTGAAAGTCCTTATAATGGCTTGCAAGGCTTTATAAGATTTGCTCTGTGCCACACTGGCCTCTTCTCAGTTCTTCAAAAAAAGAATCAGTTCCCTCCACCTAAAAAGGCTCTCCCCACCCCCGCCCTCAGCTCTCTGTTCGGTTCTCACTTTATCAGAGGTACCTTCTCTGATCCTGTCACTCCCTGTCCTCTGGCCCTACTATATTCTTCATATTACTATCCAAAATTATGTCATGTTTTTCATATATATGAATATATAAAGTAACATATAAATATATAGCTTATATATTTATATATACACATTTTATATGTCTACATATAGATACAGGTATTAGATGTATCTGTGTGTGTCTATCTTCCCCACTAAAATAGATCCACTAGGATAGTAACTTTGTATTGTTCGTCTGTGTGTCCAAACAGCCCAAGGGTAGAACCTAGATCATAGCATTTGTTGAGTGAGGAGAACATGGCATGGGGTGATGGGCACTGCATTAAAGGGATTGGAGATGACACTGGAAAGCAGGCTAGGTTGGGATGTAGGCCCTTCAGAGGAGACAGGATTCTATAATAGAGATATATGTCTGGGCAAAGTATGATTTTTGTGTAAGAAAGATACCTGGAGAGAGTAGTGGCTCAACACCCAGCTTTGTGGGTGGGTTTCAAGGAGACTAGCCTGAATCTCAGATGAAAAGGAAGGGACTGGATGAAAAGGGGCTGTAAGGGATCTGTGGATAGGACTTTTGGGTAGGGCTGAGCCCCCTGGTAGGTAGGAAGCTCCTTCCCAAAGGCAGAGGTAGAAGGGGTTAATCAGGACTCGAGGTCAGTACCTTAACTCCAAAGGGATTAGATCCAACAGATTGCTCCAGAAGAAGGAGTGAATTCAAAGGATGAGAATGAGTCCAGGAGTCTGCCTTGTCAAAAGCAAGGCATCGGATAGATCTGATGGATGCACTATCTGTATATGTTTTTATCAGAAAGACAGTGAGGACACTGTCAGGTAAGGGGTTATTGGCATAGCTGACTTGCATATTAAGAGGCCCTAGGTGAGAAAAGGATGGTGTTGAAAGTAGAGAGAGACTAACTATAGAAGTTGTGTTAGGAGACCAGTTGACCACTTAGGAGGAGTCCTGATGAAGTCAGTAGGACACAGGTTGGTACTTAGCTTTAAAGGAGCAAAAGCTAAAAAGTGTCAGTGCACTCACACTTTATCAGGCTGGGATGAACTCAATGGCTATCAACCACGAAGTTTATTTCTCAGTCATGCTACATGGTTATTGTTGATGGGCCACACCTATGCTTCCTATCTTCTTCACTCCAGGATCAGGTTGACAAAGTGCCCCAATCTAAAATATGGCAGAGGGAAAAGCAAGACAGAGCTTTTTTAAAAGATAGCTCTTCAGTGAAATCTCCTTGCATGTCACATATGTCATTCTGTTCACATTCCATTAGCCAAAGCAAGTCACATGCCACTCCTATGTTCAACAGGGTGGGCAGTATAATCTTCATTCAGGAAGAGGAGGTGAATAACTATGAACAATTATACAATCTACCACAGGTGCCATTGGATTTGGCAATTGGGAAAGTATTGGTGATCTTTGAAAAGAGTTTAACTGGAGAGTTGGGTAATAATAGTAATAATAAATAATAATGGCTCTAATTTACTGATTACTTGCAATAGTTTACATACTGTAGTGAGTGCTTTATATTTATTATCTCACTTTAATCCTTGTTAGGGGCTCCTCCTCAATTTTGTATGTTGAAATGTAACCCCCAATGGGATGGTATTAGGAGGTGGAGGTTTGGGGAGGTAATTAGGTTAAGAAGGTGGAGCACTTAGGATGGGACTAGTGCTTTAAAGAAAGAGACAGAAGGGGCGCCTGGGTGGCTCAGCCCAGAGCTTCTGTCAAGACCATATGAGAGAGTGCACATATTCATTTTAACAGAAGTACAACCATAAGGGGCCCCTGGGTGACTCGGACATTAAGCGTCTGTCTTCTGCTCAGGTCATGATCCCAGGGTCCTGGGATCAAGCCCTGCATCGGGCTCCCTGCTTGGTGGGGAGTCTGCTTCTCCCTCTGCCTGCTGTGCTCTCTCTGTAAATAAATAAAATCTTAAAAAAAAAAAATTTAAAGAAAGAGACAGAAGGGAGCTTGCTTGCTTGCTC
Organism: Callorhinus ursinus; assembly: GCF_003265705.2. NCBI lineage: Eukaryota > Metazoa > Chordata > Mammalia > Carnivora > Otariidae > Callorhinus > Callorhinus ursinus. Next base: position 28,350,538 of record NW_027397079.1, on the reverse strand, counting down.
CTTGTGTCTCTCACCCTCTCACCCCCGCTCTCTGCTCTCTGCCATGTGAGGACATAGCAAGAAGACAGGCATCAACAAACCAGGAAGCAGGCTCTCACCAGATACCAAATCTGCTGGTACCTTGATCTTGGACTTTCCAGCCTCCAGAACTTTGAGAAATAAATATTTGTTCCTTAAGCCAAGTCACTCAGTCTATGGTAATTTGTTATAGTGGCCCACACTGACTAAGACAATCCTTTCCATTACAAATGAGGATTAGAGAGATCAAGTCCTGGCTCAAGGTCATAGGACTAGTAAGTGGTGGAGCAGAAATTCAGGCCAGTTCTTTTTTTTTTTTTTTTTTTTT
>NW_027397079.1:28292721-28350092 GCF_003265705.2 Callorhinus ursinus | reverse complement strand
TTTTTTTTTTTTTTTAAAGATTTTATTTATTTGACAGAGAGAGACACATCGAGAGAAGGAACACAAGCAGGGGAAGTGGGAGAGGGAGAAGCAGGCTTCCCGCCTAGTAGGGAGCCCGATGTGGGGCTCGATGTGGGGCTCGATGTGGGGCTCGATCCCAGGACCCTGGGATCATGACCTGAGCCGAAGGCAGACTCGTAACGACTGAGCCACCCAGGCGCCCCGACTCAGGCCAGTTCTATCTGGCTCCAAGGCTAGTATTTGAACCCCAGCAGAGTAAAAGTTACTAGATGGAGGCAATAGCAAAAGTTTTCTTTTTGGAGAAAGTTTGTGAGAGCAAGGATTGTAGGGTAGCAGAATATGCCACCACAAAATATGCCACTTTGGCATAAAGATTATTTTGAACTGGAGATAATTGAGAAGCAGATATAAGAAAGCTTTCTGCCCCCCCTCTATTTGCCTAAAAGTAGGACATAAATTATAAAGGTGTTCTCCCTACTCTCTCTACCAGGAAGGACAAATTTAGTTATTGGAGACTTTATCTATCTATCTATCTTTCTTAAAGATTTTATTTTTAAGTAATCTCTATACCCCATGTGGGGCTCAAACCCTATAACCCCAAGATCAAGGGACACATGCTCTACTGACTGAGCCAGCCAGGCACCCCTTGTTTTTTTTGTTTTTTTGTTTTTGTTAGAATGCTAAATAATGGGGCACCTGCCTGGTTCAGTTCATGGAGCTTGGGACTCTTGATCTCTGGGTTGTGAGTTCAAGGCCCACGTTGGATGTAGCAACTACTTAAAAGTAAAATCTTAAAAAAAAAAAAAACTAAATAAGCTCAAGTTCTACCCACCCCTTTGAATTACTCATCTCCAGGTACTCCCCTGTTTTTGTGTGATGCTCACTAATAAACTTCTGTTTTTCTTTTGTTAACCTCTCTTTTGTTAGTCTAATTACAGGGCCCCTGCCAGAGAACTTAGATGGGTAGAGGGGGAAAAAAAAGACTTTTCCTTCTTTATGGGATTAATGCTTGAGAAGGAAGCAGGGTCCTGGAAAGATATTTACAGGATTGGGTAGGCTACCCAAGAAGGCTGGGGAAAGGCTCTAACGGAGTGGAGACCGTCAATGCTAGGGAAATTCAGGACAGGTGATGAGCAAAATACTTTAACTCTTGATTTGTGTGGATGTAAGCTAATTTGCTTTTTTAAGCTAATTTGCTAATTTGGCTATTTTGATAATTTAGGTTATCTATTTCATTTGTTGAGATAGATGAACAGGTGAGGGGAGTTGAAAGGCAGTTATTATTCCTAAAAAAAAAAAAGGCAGTTATTTGATGGCAGAATGAAGTAAATTAATTTGCCTTACTGTAGTTTTCTTCTTCCAAGCAATTACATAGTATAAAAAAATAAAATGTAAAATTAAACTACTACATAAAAAAGAATGAAGTTCTGATACATGCTACAACATTGATGTGCCTTGAAAATATTGTATCAAGGGGCGCCTAGATGGCTCAGTTGGTGGAGCATCCAGCTCTTGATTTCAGCTCAGGTCATGAGCTCAGGGGCTCAGTGGGGAGTCTGCTTATCTCCCTCTCCCTCTGCCCCCCCCAATGTGTACTCTCTCCCTCTCTCAAATAAATAAATAAATAAATAAATCTTAAAAAAAAAGAAAACATCTTATCAAGTGAAATAGCCAGACACTAAAAGACAAATATTGTATTATTCTACTTAAATAAAATATCTAGAATTAGGGCAAATTCGTAGAGATAGAAAGTAGATTAGAAATTACCGAGCTGGGGAGACGAGGATACGGGGAGTTATTGCTTAATGAGTACAGAGTTTCTGTTTGGAGTGATTAAAATTTTTGGAAATAGTGATGATGGTTGTACTATATATTGTGAGTGTAATTAATGCTACCAAGTTGTATGCTTTAAAATGGTTGAAATGGCAAGTTTTATGTTATATACCACAAATAAAATCATAAAAAATTTTAATCCAATATATTGGAATCTTGTGGTTATATTGAATTGGGGTAGGACGGTTTGGGTAGGTCAGGACAGAAGAGTGTTTTATAAAATATACAAATTATATTTCCCTGAAGAAGTCACCATACTTTCCACCAAAGAGTATGCAGGGTGTTATAATCACTCATGAGATAAGACATACATTGCTACTGTATTAGTGGCTTGGATGATTCTTCATATACTTTGACACTAGCTATACCTTTCTGATCTGGAAGTACTAAGGTTGCCAATATGTAGGTGATTTGAATTATTATAAAGATTTATTTAAGCATCCATTGTGGAGACTTCAAGTATATTACACAAATAGCCGTGTCTCTATAAATAGTTGTGTCCTTCACCTCATTATGGGATACTTTTTTTTTTTTAAGATTTTATTTATCAGAGAGAGAGAGAGAGAGCACTAGCAGGGGGAGCTGCAGGCAGAGGGAGAAGCAGGATCCCCGCTGAGCAGGGAGCCCAACGCGGGACTCAATCCTAGGACCCTGGGATCATGACCTGAGCCGAAGGCAGACACTTAACCAACTGAGCCACCCAGGTGTCCCTATGGGATACTATTCCTATGTCTTCACGAAGCCCCGGCTTGAGGCTGCCTCAGAAGCAATCCAGATGGTGTCTACATTGTGTAATAAGGATGAGAAGGTAGAATAAAAATCAATATATTTATCCCCAAATCTTGAATTCTCTGAACTCAAGCTAATTTGGGTTAATGCTGTTTGGAAACGGTTAAGCTGGTCGTTGTCATAGTCAATATTACCAGGAAGCAAACAGAATCCTTTTTTAGTTCATTTGTAGTATGGTGTCCATGTGTAAGTACTTCCAACACAAAAATGGCCTCTAATTATGGGTCATATTGGGAGCTGATTTTTGTCTTCACTTGAGGAGTACTATCAGAGTACAGTATATCAAAGAAAAGTGCCTTGAATGAATGCAGTCACTGTTTTCCGTGTTATGACCTAGTCACAGGCAACAGGCAGTACAAACAGTGGTAATACCACTGGTTGACCAGATTCAACATTTATATATATTAATCATTTGCTAGGATGTGTATGGGAGGGTTTCAACTTGGGCAATGATAATAACAGGTAATATATGGGTAAAGAAGGGGCAATGAGATTTGAGGGTTTGGACTGTAAATAACATATTCTAATATTGGTATTAGAAAGCTTACCTGTCCAGTATCTGTCCCAGTTGGGTGAAATGAGAGAAGACATTGAAATAAAGTAATAGTTGTGGGCATTTTGTTAAAGTAATTAAACAAGGAGGCTGTTAGACTAAGGAGGCTCTAATGCCTTGGTAACCTACATAAGCAAACTGAAACCTAAGCCAGAGTCAATGACCTTGAATCTGAGAAAATGAAACTTAATAACTACTAATCACAAACTAAGTAGGCTTTCCCAAATAGAGTAACTGCTTATTCAAATATTTCTTTTGATTTGCTTCTGAACACTCCTAACCATTTTCTGTTTGGGGTTGTCTGACTTGAATCAATGTTTGCTCAAATAAAGTCTTCAAAATTTTAATGTACTTCAGTTTATCTTTTAACAGTTCACTGAGTGCTTTCCACGTGGTAAACCTAGTTCTGTAAAAGCATAATTCTCTAATTGTTAAACTCATAATTCTCAAGTGACTAGAAAGTGAGTAGGTGTCAAAGTCTTATTTAACACAAGTGGAAATAAACGAAGGCCACTCCATTGAGAAAGACTACAGAGTGTACTATATAGCAAGGGAGTCAGCCATTATCACTTATGTTTGGTAGAGATTCAAAGGCAGTTAGGGAGAGGGGAAACTTTATAATGAAAAAAAGGGGGATGCTTCTGGTAGGCTCTTGTTTTTTTCGATTTATTTATTTCTTTGAGAGAGAGCAAGAGAGAGAACGTGCACACACAGGGGAGGGCAGAGGGAGAGGGAGAGAGTCTCAAGCAGACTCCCTGCTGATGGTGGAGCCTGACGTGGGGCTCCATCTCACAATCTCATGACCCTGAGATCATGACCTGAGCTGAAATCAAGAGTGGGACATTTAACCAGTTGAGCCAGCCACGTGCCCCATGGTTCTGATTAAAGGTTTTTGGTAGGAGAAGCTGGAGGTGGAACCATTAGAAGTGCGGCCATCATTGTGACTGGTTTGGGGAGCATATATATTTGGTTTTCTCTAGTTGGTCCTGATACGCATGAACACCCATGTGTGAGTATATATGTGTGTTGGGTGGGGGAAGTTGGCAGCCTTTGAGCAAATCTTGACCATCTTGAGCTAATTGCTGCAGAGACTGGTTTCTTAGGTGGGTCAGAGTTTTATTATTACATATGGTCTAGCCATTGTCCTATTTGTATATTAAATCTCTCACTCATTAATAAAGAGCCAGCAGAACGATGGAACTGGTTCCAAGAGGATATGAGAAACTAGGCTTTATATAATAATTGGGGAAAGGAACGATGAAATACAAATTAATAAACTGATAAAAAACTGGCTCATGTTTCTCAGGAGAAGGTAATTTTAACTTTAGGGATAATTTTTTTCACTTGCTGCTGGCTCCTTCTCTCCATTACACATCATTTTTTTTTTTTTTTTACCAAACTCTGAGTTTACTGGGTTGTAATATTCCAGCAAAGTTGCATTTCCTGAGGGTGTCAGATGAACAAGTGAGTTTATTAGAAAATCCTCTAGAAAAAAAAAAAGAAAGAAAATCCTCTAGAATGAAACTAATTTCAAAGAGCCACACCTCAACCAGCTTTTGGCTTTATTTCCAAGCTTTGGATAAAAATTTATGTATTATTTCATTCAGTCTTCACATCAGTCCAATGCAAGTACCATGTTTTGGTAGTACAATTATTATTCCCATTTCTCAGATGCGAAAACTGAGGCACAGGTTAAATAAATTGACTAACCAGTACTAAGTAATTAAACAACAGCTGCAGAATAGCTGAGCACTGGCTTTGCTGCCACCTCAGGTTGTAAGGGTGAGGAAAGGACAGGGAATTGACACACTCCAATACCTCGAAGGCTGTGGGCAACGCCAGTTATCTTTGTCGTGGCTTTATTCTATCTCTTTATGTTGCTTCTGAATTTAAATCCTTCTCCAAGAGAGTTCACAGGTGTGGTGGTTGGGAATTTCAGCTGGGCTCCACGTCCGTATTTGCCTTTGCTAGCCGTGCGGTCTTGATCAAGTCATTTAGCTTCTCCGGGCCTCTTGTTTCCTGACTTGTAAAAGAGACAGCTGGGACAATGTTCTTTGAAGTTCAGGTGCTGGTGACTAGCGTTTGACGTAAAGTACCAAACACCTGGAGGAGGATCTGGCCGCTTTAAAGTTCTGCAAAGGAAAGGTTTTTTCCATTGTAGCAACTGGCTACTTTCTTTCTACCTGAGTCTCATTCTCCGCCCTTCCCCCCTCCGCCCCGTTGTCATAGAAATGCGGGACGCCCCAGCTGGCTGATTGCCCCGCTGCTAGACTCTTGGCGGGGCACGTGACGACGCACGCGCGTTCTCGGCGGCGGGGGCGCCGCGGTGCCTGCCGGGACTGAGCTCCTAGTAGCCTGATCAGGAAGTGGCGGGCGGAGCCCCCGGCCGAATCGCACCGCCTCAGCCGCCGCCGCTACCGCCGCCGCCAGTGCGGAGATCCCGACCTGGCGGGGCTGCGCTGGGCGTGCGTGCGGGCAGGCGGGGGCGCTGACGAGGAGCAGGAAGCGGTGGCCACGCGGGCGTGGGCGGCTGGTCGAGGTGGAGGCGCTGGGAGGCGGCGGTCGGTCGCGTGGGGCGGCCCTCCTCGCTCAGGTAGGGGCTGCGGCCGCCGGGTGAGGGGAGCGGAGCCCCGGCCTGTTGTTCTTCGGGACCGCCGCCTCCCGAGGGCCGAGCTTGTCTTCCAGCTCTCGGGAAGCTGGGGCTGCGGTTCCCTGCGCGAAACACTAAACACCCTAACAACTTCTTCGGAGCATTGTCTTTTAGGCCGGAGGTCCATTGAGCAAACTTTTGGGTTGGAAAGAGGGGAAATTCGCAGAGAGCTGATTGTGTCTCTTCCTAGCCCCCGACTTTACATCAGCAGTAGGCGAGCGAAACGTGTGTGGAGTTTAGGGAACCACGGTGTCCAACTAAAGGCTTTGATTTAGATGCACCTTTACGGGCTATTTTTTTAAGCTGTCTTTTGGAGCCTGGGTTTGTAATGATCCCTAAACTTTAGTTATTAGAGTCGTTTTGGCTGCAAAGTCTAGAGACATGTTCCAGATCCAAACACTACGGTACCTTTTCGTCCACCTCTCCATTCCTGTGATTTAAGAGGTAAGCAGTCCGTTTCTTACCTTGCTGGCTGTTCTTGGCTGTGTTCTTAGGTGCCAGTGGCAGCTCGAGGCTTACGCAGGGAAAGAGGCGAAAGAGAGGAAAAGTAGAAAGGTTGTAAAAAGTCGTATGGTAGAGTGGAAAGAACGTGTGCTTTGGAGCCAGAAGATTTTGATTTAATTTTTGGCTTCTCAGTGACCATCCATGAAGGAACACGTGTAACTCCCTGAGTTGTGATGTTTTGTTTTTGTTTTTTTTAAATGGAAAATGGGCATGGTTATGTATCCTGTCTACTACACAGGTCAGTTTATGTAAAACTCTACGGATTTTTTGAGTAGTCTGAAAAAAAGGAGGAAAAGTTAGGCGGAGCATGCGATGGTGGGAGAGACAGACAGACGTTAAGCCTTCTGCTCGAGGTGCCGTTGAACGTTACCCAGAGCACACAGGTCGCCTTTGTTTTAGAGTTCTTGACCAGTATTTCAGGTCTGGAGTAAGGAAGCATTTGATTTAGGAGGCAGGGTATTGGTGTCCTGGCCTAGGTACTTAGAAATGTGTAACCTTAGCTGTACCTTTTCACTTCAGATTTCACATATTAAAATAAGGAATAAAACTAAAACCAATTATCTCATAGAGTTGTGAGGCTCAAGTGCTGTAAGCATTTAGGTTTTTGTAAACTAAGGCTTTTGTTTAAGTCTGTGTTAAAATCATGATTAAAAGCCTGGTTTAATTACCTGTCTTTACAAGGTGAAATAAACAGCTACACATGTTTCCTGTGTTTGTCTTGTTGCCCCACTTTATCACTTGTGATTTCTCCTCCCCCCCACACTTCCTCCCCCTCCCCAAGACTCTCCTATCTTCCTCACCCTAGCATAATCATTGTTATTTTTTTTCAGATCCATCTCAAACATACTTGTATAGCTTTATTATTTAAAAAAATTGCTTTTCACAAACATTGTCTGATTTTAAAGTTGGACTAGATATAGACTGCATTAGTAGTCATTTTGCTTATGATAAAATTGGACTTAGGTCTAGTGGATTGCCTACGGTCATGTTGCAGTTAGAGATTAGTACTGAGGGTTCCAGAAGTCAGGTCTTTGATACCAGTGCCAGTGACTCTTACTTATTCAAGTAAAGGTTACTCTGATTATTTATTTTTCTTTTTTCCAAGATTTTATTTATTTGACAGAGAGAGACACAGCGAGAGAGGGAACACAAGCAGGGGGAGTGGGAGAGGGAGAAGCAGGCTTCCTGCTGAGCAGGGAGCCTGATGCAGGGCTCCTGGGATCATGACCTGAGCGAAGGCAGATGCTTAACGACTGAGCCACCCAGCTGCCCCTACTCTGATTATTTCTTATCAGTGCTTATATTTTTAACTTTTAGCACTCTAAGTCACATTTTATTCATTGGTTTTTAATCAGAGTGCTCATTTCTTTAATCTCAAATGTAAGCTGCTTGAAGGAAAGGGTTTATCTTCTAGAACTCTTCAAAACTTGAAGTACATAAACACAAGACAAGTACACGAAGCTTAGAGTCAGAAACATAAGACATTTAATAAAGGCTTGTGAAACCTGTAACGAGGCTAAAACAATTTAAAGATATGTTTGTGTTCATTATTCATTTAACAAATATTTATTGAGCTACACTGTGCATGAAGGCTTTCACAGTTAAGATGGGGGCACCTGGGTGGCTTATATGGTTAAGTGTCCAACTCTTGAGCTCAGCTTAGGTCTTGATCTCAGGGTGGTGAGTTCAAGCCCCCCGTTGGGCTCCACGCTGTGCATGGAACCTATAAAAACAAAGCAAAACAAAATAAAGTAAAAAAAAAAAAAAAAGTCTTTTTCCTCCCAGACCTTCCTTCCGTACTTGTGAAGAATGCAAAAATCATTTACATGGTCAGCTTGTTGTGCTTCCTAGACTTTCCATGGTATTCTAGGAGAGTTCAAACAAGAGAGGAAATTTTCTTCTTTTTTAACGATTTTATTCATTTGAGAGAGGGGGAGAGAGAGAGAGAGCACGCTAGTGCGTGCGAGCATGAGCAGGGGGGAGAGGCAGAGGGAGAAGGAGAAGTGGACTCCCTGCTAGCCCAATGTGGGGGCTCATAGGGCTTGATCGCAGGACCAGGAGATCATGACCTGAGCCAAAGGCAAATGCTTAACCATCTGAGCCACCCAGGTGCCCCAGGAACTCTTTTTCTTAATTGACACACACAGAGTTACTTTAGTTTCAATATACAAAATAGTGATTTTATTTTATTTATTTTTATTTATATTTATTTATTTATTTTTAAGATTTTATTTACTTGAGAGAGAATGAGAGAGATAGCATGAGAGGGAAGAGGGTCAGAGGGAGAAGCAGACTTCCCGCCGAGCAGGGACCCTGATGCGGGACTCCATCCCAGGACCCTGGGACCATGACCTGAGCCGAAGGCAGTCGCTCAACCAACTGAGCCACCCAGGCGCCCTATTTTATTTTATTTTATTTTTTTATTTTTATTTTTATTTTTTTTAAAGATTTTTTATTTATTTATTTGAGAGAGAGAGAATGAGAGATAGAGAGCACGAGAGGGAAGAGGGTCAGAGGGAGGAGCAGACTCCCTGCCGAGCAGGGAGCCCGATGTGGGACTCGATCCCGGGACTCCGGGATCATGACCTGAGCCGAAGGCAGTCGCTTAACCAACTGAGCCACCCAGGCTCCCTATTTTATTTATTTTTAAATAGATTTTTTTTTAATGAAAAAGCACCAGTGCAGTTTATTTTAATGCTTCTAATTCATGAGAGTCACTTCTTAATGCTACAGCAGAAGTCAGTTCGCCAATACTTAATCTGGAAAGGACAGTCAAGAAAGACTCCAATTTTCATTGGGACTACACAACTCAGCACAGAACTAGGCACCATGAATCTAGAACAAAAAGCTGAAGTATGCATGATACAAGTAGATCTTAAACTCCAGGGGATCCATGAACCTCTGAAAAGTGTATACAAAAAAGCTGTGTAGTGTGTGCATACATTTTTCTGGGGAAAGGTCCCATGACTTCAGTCAGCTCCTCAAGGGGCCCAAACAGTACATAGGAGAATTCTAATCTCCTCTGTATTTCCAATAAGGGAAGCTGTGGACCTCAGAAAGTTCACTTTCGCACATCTCAGAGTCCATTTTCGTGGAAAGAGGGTGGAAAAGAAAACAAATGAAAGTAGCTCGCAAGGACTAGGCAGGGAAAAACTCCAGCGTGTTATTTACTTTATAATTTTAGTAACATGTTCTGGGTTAGGGAAGGGAAATGGGGATGTAAGTGCTAAGGGAAGCTGGAAGCAAGAAGACCCCTCTGAGCTTTATCAAGTCCTCACAAACACCACACACTTTAGTATGAATAAAGCAACAGCAAGAATTTAAAATACAATGTAATGCAAGTCCAATTTTTCAGTTTCGGCATATTAACAACCTATTTTTATTTTTGAATTATCACAAACTTCAATCAGAATACTTTAAAAAATATTCTGCATACGTTTAACAAATCTGACAGAGGACAAGTACCCAGCTGACTTGCATTATACTATGAAGTTTTACCTGAACGGCTGGCAATTAACACAGATTTAAAATCATTAAGTACAGGTAACAGTGAAAATTTCAATGCATTGTTCTGCTGGCATCCTACCACTAGGCACATGTTCATGTAACACTACTAGCAATTACCCTGGAGCACAGGCAGAATGCGGATGGAGGAAGCTCCCTATCAAGCAAGTTTAAGGGATTAAATGTCATTGACCTCGTCCTCCCTACTGAGGACAAAGCTGCTGCCTGTGGAGAGGGGCCCTTCGTCTTTCACATTCCCCACGCCCCTCACTGTCCCTCTCTCGTCAGAGTCGTCAAACAGCTTCTCACTGGAATCCTCGTCGTCGAACAGCTTCCCGTTGGAATCATCCTCTTTGAACATCTTTTCGTCCACGTCTTCATCTTCCTTTACCTCTACTCCTTCTTCCTCGTCCTCTTTGTCATCCGAGTCTTCGAACATCTTGTCAGCGTCTTTGAGCCTCTTTTCATCTGCGTAGTCTTCGTCCTCTTTGTCGTCTGACTCGTCATCAAACACCTTTTTGTATGTGTCTTCCCCTTCCTTGTCATCGGACTCTTCGTCAGACTCTCTCTCGGAGACTTCCTCCTCAAACACTCTTTCGGAGCTGCTATCTCCAAATTCCGATTTGTCAGAGTCATTGTCTTCGAACTTCCTACTGAGAATGTTTTCACCAAACTCCCTGTTGGAGCCGTCCTCGTCAAAATCCTTCTCGAGGCTGTTCTCTTCAGATTCTTTCTCGGAGCCGTCTTCAAACTGCTTTTCAGAGCAGTCTTCTTTGGATTCCCTTTCCGAGTTGTCTTCATCAGACTCCTTTTGGGGGCTCTCATCCTCTTCATACTCCTTGCTGGGGCCGTCTTGGTCAGATTCCTTTTCAAGGCCATTCTCTTCATAATCATTTTTGAGCCTCTTCTTTTTGGATTCCCGTTCGGGGCCATTCTCTTTAGACTCTGTTTTAGGACTACCCTCTTCGAACTCTTTCTCAGGACTGCCTTCTCCGGACTCTCTCTCAGGGTAGTCTTCTTCACGCTCTCTTTTGGGGCAGCCTTCTTCAGATTCTTTCTGGGGCCAGCCTTCTTCAGCCTCTTTTTCGGGGCCGCTCTCTCTGGCATCTTTTTCCGAAACATCTCCTTCAAATTCTCCCCCATCTTCGGTTTTTTCAAACTTCTTTTCATCGATAGGTTCTTCGAATGCCATTTCATTTGTGGCTTCTTGTGCATTCATTTTAGATGTGCTAGGGTGCTCTGAAAAATGCCTTACTCTAGAAGGCCCTGCCCTTTCCAAAGCACAAATGGAATTCGAATGCCGGAGGCCTGTGTTGGCCTCGGGAGCATTGAGGAAAGCCTCCCATCCTCTCAGCCTTTCCTCCCTTTCTCTTGTGGTCTCTTCCACCTGATAATCTGTAGTTCCATCCCACGCCTGGGCAGTGATTTGACGGCCACCAAACCACCTTCCATTGAGAGTCTGAATACAATAATCAGCTTCCTCTGGATCTCTGAAGGACACAGAGGCCACACCATCTGGGTGTCTATCAAAGAGAAGGAGCTTCCTAATTTGTCCAAACTTTGAACACTCTACTCGAAGGTCTTCTCTGATTTCATTCAGCACCAGTGGGTCATCCTCAAAATCCATCGGATGGAACATATTTTTGATGATGACAACTCGCTCGTGCCGCATCCAGGATGGGCCGGCTCGTCTCTCAGGTCTCCAGTCCAACTGCTTCTGTTGCAGAGACAGCTTTTTCTTGTAGTCTTTGCACTTCTTCTTCTTCTTTGAGGCATCATATTCCCCCTTCAGTTGAAACTTTGCCACTTCAACATGTAATTTGTAGCCTCTAATTTCATCTTCATCCAAGAGTTTTAATGCAAGATCCACAGATTCCCTCTTCAAATAACAGCAAAGACCATCTCCTTTAAGATTTCCTTGATTATCTTTGTAAAGTTTGACCTTAAATTCTTCTGTTTGAGGATCTCTCATAATAATGCCAAACTTGGACATGAGCTGTATAAATTCATCCACTGTAATGTCTGGAGGCAAACCAGACACATACACATTTGTATTTCTGTCTTCTTCAACGTGAAACCATCCTGATTCGGCCTTTCTCTTTTCTCCCCTCTTTTTGGGATCACTGGGTTCAGGGGTTTTTCTTTGCGGAGGTTCTTCTGCAGTCTTAGCACTGACTTGTATATTTGCAGTAGAGCTAGATGCCCCATCATTAGAAAAGCCATAATTGGCCTGATACGTAGCAATGAAATCTTCAGTGATCTTAGGGAACCAAGCCTTCTTGTCCAGGTCCCACTCGTACGGGGTGTCAGCCGGCTGCTGCCTGAAAGAATCGGGCTCTCCACTGGGATCCTTCTGGGTGTCGCCGTCCTTGGCGTCGCCGTACAATTCTTGCATTCGCAACTGCTCATCAAACTCGTCGTTCCCTTCCAAGTTGTTGCCGCTCATGTTGTCGACTTAGGCAAGGGACAGGGTCCGCGCGGGCAAATAGCAAAGAGGCCGAAATGCAGCCAGAGGCTACAGAGAAAGGGAGGCCAGCCGCACTCGGCCCACGCCCCGCCGTCTCCCGGCACGACTCCCCGCCGCGCCCCAGCAGCCCCCGGGAGGTCGGGGCGGCCCTGCGCGAGCGCCGCCTCCCCCTGCCGCTCCGCGCCCCCCACCGCCCGCCTTCCTGCCGCGCGTGTGTGCGCGTGCGCGCGCACGCGCTTAAATAGATTTTTTTTTTGTCAGCAGAGAGACTACGGTGTGGGGGGAGGGGCAGAGGGAGAAGCAGGCTCCCAAGGAGCAAGGAGCCCGAAGCGGGACTCCGTCCCAGGACGCTGGGATCATTACCTGAGCCGAAGGCAGCCCCTTAACAACTGAGCCACCCAGGTGACCCCCAAATAGTGATTTTAACAACTCTATACCTTGTGCTATGCTTACCAGAAGTATAGCTACCATTTGTCACCATAGAATGCTATTACGATACCATTGACTATATTCCCTGTGCTAAACCTTTTTTTTTTTTTTTAATATTTTATTTATTTATAACAGAAAGAGAGAGACACAGCGAGAGAGGGAACACAGGCAGGGGGAGTGGGAGAGGGAGAAGCAGGCTTCCTGCCGAGCGGGGAGCCTGAGGCGGGGCTCGATCCGAGGACTCTGGGATCACTACCTGAGCCGAAGGCAGACGCTCAACCGACTGAGCCACCCAGGTGCCCCATTGCTAAATCTTTCATCCCCATGAGGTTTTCATTCCTTACCTGGAGGCCTGTATATCCCGCTCCCTTTCACCCATTTCTCCCATCCCATATCCCCCTCATCCCCCTCTCCTCTGGCAACCATCAGTTTAGTCTGTGCTTATGGGTCTCAAGAGAGGAACTTTTTTTATTTTAAATTTTAATTCCAGTGTAGTTAACATACAGCACAATATTAGTTTCAGGTGTACAATATAGTGACTTACCAGTTCCATATATTACTCATTGCTTATCATGATAAGTGTACTCTTAATCCCCATCACCTATTTCACCCATCCCTCCCACCCACCTCCCCTCTGGTAACCATCAGTTTGTTCTCTATAGCTAAGAGTCTGTTTTTTGGTTTGTCTTTTTTTCCCTCAGCTTTATTTTGTTTCTTAAATTCCACATGTGAGTGAAATTATATGGCATTCGTTTTTCTCTGACTGGCTTATTTTGCTTAGCATTATACTCTCTAGATCCAGCCATGTTACTGCAAATGGCAAGATTTCATTCTTTTTTATGGCTGAATAATATTCCATTATGTGTGTGTATGTATGTGTTGTTTATCCATTCATCTATCGATGGACACTTGGGCTGCTTCCATAATTTGACTATTGTAAATAATGCTGCAATAAACATGGGGGTGAATATATCTTTTTGAATTAAAGTTTTTGTATTCTTTGGGTGAATACCCAGTAGTGTGATTATTAGATTGTAAAAGAAGAGAAGAACATTTTAAAATACTGGTTGAAGGGCACTTGGGTGGCTCAGTAGGTTAAGTGTCTGACTCTTGATCTCAGCTCAGGTCTCTATCATGGTTCTGAGTTCAAGCCCCTACTTAAATAAAATTACTTGTTAAATGATCTGTGGCTTCCCTGGTTGTACTGAAGTTGCTTAGAACTGTGGAGTTTTATTTTGTATTTTTTTAAAGATTTTATTTGAGAGGGAGAGAGTACAAGTGTGGGGGGGTGGAGCAGCAGAGGAAGAGGGAGAAGCAGACTCCCCGCTGAGCAGGGAGCCCAATGCGGGACTCGATCCCAGGACCCTGGGATCATGACCCGAGCCAAAGGTAGACGCTTAACCAACTGAGCCACCCAGGCGCCCAGAACTGTGGAGTTTTAGAAGTGGGGAAAAAACCAAAAGAGGTCTAGTCCCACCTCCCTCTAAATCAGGAATTTTCTGTAGTTACCTCTAACAATTTTTTTTTTTCTAAAGATTTTATTTATTTATTTGACAGAGACACAGCGAGAGGAGGAACACAAGCAGGGGGAGTGGGAGAGGGAGAAGCAGGCTTCCTGCCGACCAGTGAGCCCGATGTGGGGCTCGATCCCAGGACCCTGGGATCATGACCTGAGCCGAAGACAGATGCTTAACGACTGAGCCACCCAGGGGCCCCTATTTCTAAAAATTTTAATCCAGCTTTTTTATCACTTAATGATAGAGTTCACCAGTTTAAAATTTTTTTTTTTAAGATTTTATTTATTTATTTGACAGAGATGACAGCGAGAGCAGGAACACAAGCAGGGGGTGTGGGAGAGGGAGAAGCAGGCTTCCCGCTGAGCAGGGATCCTGATGTGGGGCTCAATTCCAGGACCCTGGGATCATGACCTGAGCTGAAGGCAGACGCTTAATGACTGAACCACCCAGGCGCCCCTTATTTTTAATTTTTAAAAAAAATATTTGAGAGTGAGTGAGAGAGCACAAGCAGGGGGAGCGGTAGAGGGAGAGGGAGAAGCAGGCTTCCTGCCAAGCAGGGAGCCCAATGTGGGGCTCGATCCCAGGACCCTGGCCAGGATCATGACCCAAGCCGAAAGTGGATGCCTTACCGACTGAGCCACGCAGGTGCCCTGAGAGTTCACCAGTTTTAAAACACACCTTTTCATTTATAAGTAATTCTGATGGTTCTCTCTCTCTCTCTTTTTGCAGTGAGCCTACATCTGCCTCCTAATTTCTGCCTAGTAATTCTGATGTTATTTCTAGAGCAGCATTGTCCAATAGAAATATAATGTGAGCTGCAAATGTGAGCCACACATGTAATTCAAAATTTTCTAGTAACCGTATATATTTTTTTAAAGATTTTATTTATTCATTTGAGACACAGACATAGAGAGAAAGCATGAGCAGGGAGAGAGGCAGAGGGGGAAGCAGGCTCCTCACTGAGCCAGGATCCCGATGTGCGGCTCGATCCCATGACCCCGGGATCATGACCTGAGCCAAAGGCAGATGCTTAACCATCTGAGCCACCCAGGCACCCCTAGTAACCATATTTTTTTAAAAACTAGAAAAAATTAGGGTGAATTAATTTTTAAAATGTTTTAATTTTGAAATTGTATTTTTAATTTTTCATTATTGAAATATAATTGACAGGGGTGCCTGGGTGGCTCAGTTGGTTAAGCATCTGACTTTTGATCTCACCTCAGGTCTTGATCTCAGGGCCATGGGTTCAAGCTCTGTGTTGGTCTCCATGCTGGGTGTGGAGCCTACATTTAAAAAAAGGAGAAAGAGGGCGCCTGGGTGGCTCAGTTGGTTAAACAACTGCCTTTGGCTCAGGTCATGATCCCGGGGTCCCGGGATCGAGTCCCACATCAGGCTCCCTGCTCAGCAGGGAGTCTGCTTCTCCCTCTGACCCTACCCCCTCTTGGGTTCTCTTTCTCACTCTCTCAAATAAATAAAAATAAGTAAAGAAAAAAAATGAGGAAGAAAAGTATAATTGACATACAATGTTATAGTAGTTTCAGGTGTACAGCATATTGATTCAACGAATATATACATTACTTAGTGCTCCCCATATGTATAGGCCTCATTTGTCACCATGCAACATACAAAAAATAATATAAAATTATTATTGACTGTATTCTGTAATGCTGTACTCTTCATCTCCATGACTTATGTGTTTTGTAACTGGAAGTTTATACCTCTTAATCCCCTTTACCTATTTTTCCCATCTCCCCACCAACCTCCGCTTTGGCAACTAACAGTGTTCTCTGTATTTAAGAATCTGTTAGTTTGTTTTGTTTTTTTAGATTATATATATAAATGATATCCTATAATATTTGTCTCTTTCTGCTTATTTCACTTAGCATAATACCCTGTAGGTTTACCAGTATTGTGTCAAATGGCAAGATCTCTTTTTTTTTTTTATGGCTAATATTCCATTGTGTGTGTGTGTATCACATTTTCATTATCTGTTGATAGACACTTGGGTTGCTTCCATATCTTGTAAATAATGCTGCAGTAAACAGGGCTGCATATATCTCTTTGAATTAGTGTTTTTGTTTTCTTTGGGTAAATGCCAGTAGTGGAATTATTGGATCATATGGTATTTCTGTTTTTAATTTTTCTTTTTTTGGAACCTCCATACTGTTTTCACAGTGGCTGCACCAGTTTGCATTACCACCAAGAGTGCATGAAGGTTGCCTTTTCTCCACATCCTTGTCAACACTTGTTATTTCTTGTCTTTTTGACACCAGCCATCCTGACTAATGTGAGGTGATATCTTATTGTGGTTTTGATTTGCATTTCCCTGATGATTAGTAATATTAAGCATCTTTTCATGTATCTGTTGGCCATTTATATGTCTTTGGAAAAATATCTATTCAGGTCCTCTACCCATTTTTTAATCTGAGTGGTTGTGTTTTTTTGGTGTTAAATTATATAAATTCTTTATATATTTTGTATATTAACCCCTTATCAGGTATATCATTTACAAATATTTTCTAACATTCAGTAGGTTTTCTTTTTGTTTTGTTGATGGTTTCCTTTGTTGTGTGCACAAGCTTTTTAGTTTAATGAAGTCCCAATGGGGACTTTTGTTTCCCTTGCCCAAGGAGACATATCTAAAAAATGTTGCTAAGGCCAATGTCCAAGAGGTTACTGTCTGTGTTTTCTTTTAGGAGTTTTAGGGTTTCAGGTCTCATATTTGGTCTTGAATCCATTTTGAGTTTATATTTGTGTGTGGTGTAAGAAAGCGGTACAGTTTCATTTGTTTTTTGCATGTAGCTGTCCAGTTTTCCCAACACCATTTGTTGAAGAGACTGTCTTTTCCCCCATTGTATGTTTTTGCCTCCTTTGTCGTGGATTCATTGACCAGGTGTGGGTTTATTTCTGGGCTCTCTGTTCTGTTGATCTATGTGTCTCTTTTTGTGCCAGAACTATACTGTTTGGTTACTATAGCTTTGTAGTATATCTTGAAATCTGGGATAGTGATACCTCCAGCTTTGTGCTGCTTTTTCAAGATTATTTTGGCTATTCAGGGTCTTTTGTGGTTTCATACAAATTTTAGGATTTTTTTTTTTAAGATTTTATTTATTTGACAGAGAGACACAGCCAGAGAGGGAACACAAGCAGGGGGAGTGGGAGAGGGAGAAGCAGGGCCTCCTGCGGAGCAGGGAGCCCGATGCAGGGCTCCATCCCAGGACCCTGGGATCATGACCTGAGCCGAAGGCAGACACTTAACAACTGAGCCACCCAGCTGCCCCCCAAATTTTAGGATTATATGTTCTAGTTCTGTGAAAAATGCTGTTGGTATTTTGATTGAGATTGCACTGAATCTGAACATTGCTTCGAGAAGTAAGGACTTTTGAATGATATCCTTTTAATCCATGAGCATGGAGTATCTTTCCATTTGTTTGTGTCCTCTTCAATTTCTTTCATCAGTGTCTTACAGTTTTTAGAGTATAGGTCTTTGACCACCTTGCTTAAATTTATTCCCAGGTATTTTATTCTTTCTGGTGCAATTGTAAATGGGATTTTTTTCTTAATTTCTCTTCCTGCTACTTTGTTATTAATGTATAGGAACAGAACAGATTCCTGTATATTAATTTTGTATCCTGCAATTCGCTGAATTCACTTATTAATTTTTTTGGTTGAGTCTTTAAGGTTTTCTGTATGTAGCATCATGTCTTCTGCAAATAGTGACAGTTTCACATGTTCATTACAAGTTTGGATGCTTATTTTTTCAATAATCTTTTTTAAAGATTTTAAAAATATTTGAGAGAGTGTGTGCATGATCGGGGATGAAGGGCAGAGGGAGTTGGACAAACAGACTCCCTGCTAACTGGGGAGCCCAATGTGGGGCTCAATCCCATGACCCTGAGATCATGACCTGAGCCAAAGTCAGACACTTAACCCCAGGCACCCCACAAGTTTGGATGCTTTTTTATTTTTCTTATCTGATTGCTGCATCTAGTACTTCCACTACTGTGTTGAATAAAAGTGGGGAGAGTGGATATCTTTGTCTTATTTCTGATCTTAGAGGAAAAGCTTTCACATTTTAACCATTGGGTATGATGTTAGCTTTGAGTTTTTCATATTTGGTCTTTATTATGTTGAGGTATGTTCCCTCTAAACCCACTTTGGAGAGCTTTTGTTCTGAACGGATTTTTATTTTGTCACATGCTTTTTCTGTATTTATTAAGATGATCATATTGTTGGTTAATATTTAACCTAGTGTATACAAAATATTATCAACATGTAATCAATCTAAAATATCTCATCAGGAATTCTAAAAATTCTTTGTACTATGTCTTTTAAATCTGGTGTGTATTTTACACTTTAAGTACATCTAAACTCTGGCCCCATTTCAGGTGTTCCATAGGCACATGTGACCAGTGGCTGTCATATTGGACAGTGCAGTTCTAGAGCTTTAAGGAATAATTCTGTTTCTCTTTACTAATGCCTAGCACAGTGCCTGGCACACAATAGGTACTAATTAAAGATTTTTAAGTGAATGACTAAGTGAATAAATAAAAGTGGTGAGAGCTAATGAAGGTAATTTTGTTTGGAAGTAATTCTTGGGACCTAGGGATTTGGCCTATAGGTTTGAATGATTAGAATCTGTATTAAAAATACTTATATCTTTGCAGAATTATGGATCCAAGCCTGTTGAGAGAACGGGAGCTGTTCAAAAAACGAGCTCTCTCCACTCCTGTAGTAGAAAAACGTTCAGTATCTTCTGAATCATCATCATCATCATCAAAGAAGAAGAAAGCAAAGCTAGAACATGGAGGATCATCAGGCTCTAAACAAAATTCTGGTTAGTAAAATTGACTTTAGAACTGTTCAGTTTTATTTTTAAGGAAACCGTTTAATCATGGCAAGCTCATTTTTTAGTTCAACGTTTGTATTTATTAGATACTTTGTTAAGTATAAGGGAATGTAATAAGAATATATCATTCTTAAGATGTAATAGTCTTGTGTTATAGTTAGAATTTAGGTTATCTTTTTAGAAAACAACTTTGTTGAAGTTTAATTTATATACCATATATTTCACTCATTTTAAGTGTACAATTCAAAGATTTTTAGTAAATTTACGAAATTGTGCACCTGTTAATGTAATTGAATTTTAGAACCTTTCCATCATCCCCAAAAGATCCTTTGTGCCCATTTACAGTCACTTTTTGTTCCCACCCCAGCCCCAGATAACCAGTAGTCTACTTTCTCTCTCTATTTGCTTTTTCTGGACATTTCATATAAATGGAATTGTACAATATGTAGTCTTTAGTGTGTGGCTTCTTTTACTTAGCATTTATTGAGATGATCTTTTTGTTGTTTATGCTATTAACATGGTATATTACATTGGTGGATTGTTCAGATGTTAAACCAACCCTTGCATTCTTGGAATAGATCCTACTTGGTTGTGGTGTATAATTCTTTTTGTTATGGGATTCAGTTTGCTGGTATTTTGTCCAGGATTCATCTGTGTGTAGCATGCCTCAGTACTTCATTCTGCTTTATTGCTGAACAGTAATCCAGTGTATGCGTATATTACAACTTGTTTATCCATTCATCAGTTAATGGATCCTGGGATCATGACCTGAGCTGAAAGCAGATGCTTAACCAGCTGAGTGACCCAGGTGCCCCAGAAATACAGTAGTTTTTGTACATTGAACTTGTATTCTGCAACCTTGTTGAACTTGTTTATTCTTTCTAGGTTTTGTGTGTGTGTGTGTGTGTGTGTGTGTGTGTGTGTGTGTGTGTGAGAATTCCATAGGATTTTTTTTTTACATACAAGATTATGTCATATGTGAATAAGGACAGATTTACTTTGTCCTTTCCAATGTGAATGCCCTTCCTTCTTTCCTTCCTTCCCTCCTTTCCGCCCTGGACTGGCTAATAGAATGTTGAATTACAGGTGGTGAGAGTGAACATCTTTGCCTTGTTCCTGATCTTAGGGGAAAGGCATTCAATCTTCCACCTTTATGTATGATCTTAGCTGCATGGATTTTGTTATCAGGGTGAAGTTGCCCTCTACTTCTAGTTTGTTGAGAGTTTTTAATCTTAAACGGGTATTGGATGTTGTCAAATGCTTTTTCTGCATCTTGTGAGAAGATCGTGTTCTTGTTCTTTATTAATATTACATTAATTGATTTTTCAGATGTTAAACCAATCTGGCGTTCTTAGAATAAATTCTACTTGGTCATGATGTATAATCTTTTTTTATTTGTTGTGGAATTTCAGATTGCTGGTATTTTGTACAGGAGTTTTGTGTTTGTATTCACGAGGGTATGGTTTGTAGTTTTCTTGTGATGTCTGTCAGGGTATTTCTGGCCTCATAAAATGATTGGTGAAGTGTTCTCTTTCCACTGTTTTCTGGAAGAGTTTGTGAAGGTTTGATATGATTTTCCCTTTAAATATTTGGTAGAGTTCACTAGTGAAGCCATTTGGGCATGAGCTTCCCTTTGTGGGAAGCCCGTGTAGAAATTCTTCTTACAGATCTATTCAGATTATTTGTTATCTTCTTGAGTTAATTTTGGTGCTTTGTATCTTTTTAGGAGTTTGTCCGTTCCATTATCTACACTGTCTAAAGATTTTCAAAGTATTTCCTTGGAATCCTTTGATTTCTGTAAGGTCCGTAGTGATAACCCTCCCTCTGTCATTTCTGATTTTAGGAATTTGTGTTTTATTTTGTTGATCTTTTCAAAAAATCAACTTTTGGTTTCATTTATTTTTCTCTTGTATTTTTCTGTTATTTATTTCTACTTCATTATTTTATTTCTTCTACTTATTTTGGGTTTAGTTTAGTCTTAGACTATTTTTAAACAACAAGGTCAGTCCAGTGTAATTGACAACAAATTATTTACCTACCTAAAAATGTAGCAATAGTAATCTTCATGGACATCATTTTGTTAGATGTTTTGCAAGCTGTTTTACTAACTGATGTTAAAGCAGAAGTAACGTTTTTATCAAGTAGGCTATCGGTCTTATTAGCACATACATTAAGTTGATTTTGTCTCATTCCAGTGAAGGGTACATTGAATTAATTCATAGTACACTTTGTTTTGTTTTTGTTTTTTTTTTTAAAGATTTATTTGACAAAGACAGCGAGAGAGGGAACACAAGCAGGGGGAGTGGGAGAGGCAGAAGCAGGCTTCCCGCAGAGCAGGGAGCCTGGTGCGGGGCTCAATCCCAGGACCCTGGGATCATGACCTGAGCCGAAGGCAGACGCTTAATGACTGAGTCACCCAGGCGCCCCAAAAGTACACTGTTTTAAACATTAGCACAGACCCACTCTTAGATCTAGTCTCTAAGGTCTATGATATGCTTAAGACTATCTTTGCTCCTGCTAAATAACAAGATTCAACCAAGTAATCGAAGATCTAATTGGCTTTATGAAATGATTTATGAATCAGGCAGCATCCCATCTAGCAAGTAGAGAGGCATTCCAAGGAGTTGTACAAAATGGAAGATGTTTATAGAAGGAGGGTAGAGGCAGGAAAGTTATCAGCAAAAGAAAAGGACTGTTCTAGGCCAGCTCCTTTCTAGTGGGAAAAGCCAGGGGTCTTATGCAGATGACCTCATTCCTCTTCCTTTGGGGGATAGAGAAGGGTCCATATGGCATACTCATTGGCATTGATTGAAGAATTCCTAACAGTCCAGTTAAGACTACATTTCTGAGGGAGTTTGAAACTGTGGTTAGATTATGTATTAAACATGCCAGTTTTGGAACTTGGTCAAAGTGACACTAATTTGGGTCTATGGGTTTCTTTTTTTCTTTTCTTTTTTTTTTTTTATAAAGATTTTATTTATTTATTTGACAGAGATACAGCGAGAGAGGGAACACAAGCAGGGGGAGTGGGAGAGGGAGAAGCAGGCTTCTCGGTGAGCAGTGAGACCCGCATGCGGGGCTCGATCCCAGGATCCTGGGACCATGACCTGAGCTGAAGGCAGACGCTTAACGACTAAGCCATCCAGGTGCCCCTCTTTTTTTTTTTTTTTTAAACAGTACAAAATCTCAGTGGCTTAAAAACAACAAAGATTTGTTGTTTCTCTTTCATACCACATGTTTATCATTTTTTGACAAGGGTCTTAGCTCCTTAGAGTCACTCAAAGGACCCAGGCTGATAGAGTAGCTGATATTTCAGATGTTGTTGGTCTCAATGCCAGAGGGAGAAAGAACTCTCGAATATCTTGTCTGGCAGTTAAAATCCTCTTGCGTGGCGGTGAGACGTTACTTTCTCTTACAACTCATTGTCTAGAGCTAGTCACAGGGTTGTACCCAGACACAAGGGGTTCCAAGCTGGGTGTAAACACTGAAGACAACCGTACCACCCTAGATTGGGTCACCATCAGTGGATTGTCTGATTAGGTGCTTACAAGGTTTCCTGGCTTAACTTCTTTATGTCTACTCTCTGTATAGCAGTCAGTGATTTTTCTAACGTGTCACTATTTTTAGGCTGATCATCGTTGCTTTTCAGATGAAGCCCATCTTTTCCTGCTGTCTGCATGCCCTACCTGATCTAGTCTCCATTACCCTTTATACCCATATCTCACTGTTTTTCTTATACTTTGTCCTAGTGATACTGTCCTGTAGCTCCTTTAACATGCTTTACTCCCTTTTGCCTCTTGACCTTTGCCCACATTATGTCCTCTTCCTGGAATGTTCTTTCTTAGCTCCTTCCCTCTTTCCTTTGGCTAACTCCTATTCCTCATTTCGGTTGCAGCTTAAAAGTCTTATTATTTCTACTTTCCTATTTGAATTCAGTGCTTAGCCTTTGATTCCCATAGCACTCATTATTTCTGACAAAGCTGTTGTGTGTCATTGTAATTGCATGATTACTTGTTTGTCATTGTAACCTAATCTCTCACACATAGAGGCACTCAATACATGTTTGTTGAATGGTTAAATAAATTACAGCATAAAGTAGGGAAAAGTTAGTCGTGTCCGTTATCAAAAAATTTAGTAATTAAACGATCTGTATGCTTCCCATTTATGGCAAGGACTCCAGAGCTTACCGTTTATGAAAATGTGGTTTTAACTGCTCAGAATATCTCCTGGTTGCCAAAGTATTTTGTATACCAGGTTTCACAAGTCCTTTGAAAGTTGGTTACATTATTTGTGTTTATTTCTAATGTTACAAAAAACATTTTGTGGAAAAGTGATTCCAAACTGACAGAGTTCTCTAAATTGAAAATGACAGATATGTATTTTTATTTTTAAGATTTATTTGAGAGAAAGACAGGGAGAGCTGGGGGAGGGGCAGAGGGAGAGAATCTTTTAAGCAGACTCCCTGCTGAGCCCCTGTGGGGTCCATCCCACAAGCCAGGAGATCATGACCTGGGCAGAAACTGAGGATTTGGATGCCCAACCGACTGAGCCACCCATGTGCCCCTAGATGTGTATTTTTCATTTCATATATTAAATATTTTCGTTGTGCCTTAATTTTCAGTAGCTTTTTTAAGAGGAAATAAAATACATCTTTATTCAAAATACATCTGTTCTTCAGATAATACCATATTAAACTTTCTGCAATCCATGATTTATCGATAACACAGCTGTGAGTAATGGCAGAGGACCGGTTGAAGTATGGTCTCAATTTCCCCTCGTATTAAACCAGACAGAAGACTTTGTACTTGGACTTTTTCTGAACTGTGACTGACATTCTCTTACCTACGGTGAATAAAAAAGAGGCAGAGAGCCATGAGAGACTATGGACCTTGAGAAATAAACTGAGGGTTCTGGGGAAGGGGGATGGCTTAGCCTGGTGATGGGTGTTAAAGAGGACACGTTCTGCATGGAGCACTGGGTGTTATACGCAAACAATGAATCATGGAACACTACATCAAAAACCAGTGATGTAATGTATGGTGAGTAACATAACAAAATAAAATTTAAAAAAAAGTAACTTCTTAATAAGCAAAGTTGATATATCATATTTAAAGGCTGTTATTTCCATTTTTTGTTGTTATTTTGAGTAATGTTTTTAGAAATCTCTTTGTATCTTGAGTTTTTTTTCTTTTGAACTGATTTCTCAGGGTAAATTTCCAGGAATGATATTTCTGGTTAAGGGCAGTTGTGGTGGTTAAGAGCATGCTTAGGTTTGCTCATGGGTGGTAGCAAAATAGCATTAGGGTTATAAAATATAATATCTGTACAACCCTTGTAATTCCAAGAAATAAAACTGCAGTATTTCTTGACAGGTGTTATGTGTTCCTGTCTTTCGCCTTTTTTTTTTTTTTTTTTTTTAGATAGTCTTTTCAGCATTGTGTGTCTTAGCCCTTGAGAATATGAATATGAGCAGCAAAATGAAAGAAAAAGCTCAGCAAATACAATTAAGGGGGTATACTAGTAAGTTTTAGTTTGAAAATAGCCTGGTCCTTCTTACACCATGTGTTTCTTATTAAACAGTTTTATGAAAATTTTATGCAAGTATACTTGTGATCTTTCTATTTTGAGACTTTTTTCCACACTAATCCCTACATAAAACTTAAGTCTTTAAAAAATGTTTGAGTTGTCCTCAGTAACCTAGAATGTACTTCTTTTTAATAAGTAGGGATTTTATGTGTGAGTGGAATTATTTACTTTGGATTTAGGGAAGCATTTTAGATAGCATTTTTATTACCAAAACACATGGAGGGTAGTTTGTTAGTCTACATCGTTCGTTTAGGTCAGAGTTATTTTATCTTGCTTATGTTTTCTGGCTTACCTTTTGTTGTTTAATATTGAAATCTAGGAATCTTTTATCCAGTTTTTGAATTGTCATTTTAAGTAGATTGGTAACTTACATTTGTGAAGTTTTACTGTACATTTAATGAAAGGGATACACACACAAAAAGTGCATATTTGACTTGTTTTTCCCTTCTTTTAGAAATCTTTTAATCATTCAGAGTCAATTTTCATAATAACAGTTGGCCTCAGAAAATTATCCTTTTTTTCTCAGTAGTTGAAGGCTGTTTTCAGAGATTTTTGTTCGTTTTAGGTGGAGTGCTAGACCACTTCAATTTCACGTTTTCTGATGTTGTCCATCATGCTTCTAAGAGGGTTAGGTTCACTTTTCACGTCTTTCACAGTTTTGTTTTTTACACAGCAGCAACAGTCAAGCACTTCATACAGGAAAGCCAACACCACTAAAGATGCCACTGTAAATATAAATAAAAGCAGAATGACAAAGCAGGCAGTGTTCCAGTTATCATGAAAAGGGTAAATTTTTTGAACTTGAAAACCAAGGTACTGATAAACAGATGTAGTGGTTTCATTCCAGAGGCTGGAGCTCAGGGAGGCCATTCTTAGGGATTCTACTTCTTGTATTGTTCTTTTGAATCTGTAAAAAGGTAAAAAGTGAATATATGTAATGAAATTGTAAAGATTTGTCAATTCAAGTTTTAGTACTAACTTTAGTAAATTTTTATAGGTAACATGAGTCATCTTATTTTCTGCCAGAATTAATGCCCAAATTATATTTTTGAATTTTTTCTGTATTTTATGGCCGTGTATTCTATGAACTGTACTATATGTTTTTTATGTGTATCATTTGCTAGACAAATATATAGGTTTAAGATTTCTGTACAGAAGTTAACTGATAGTAGAAATGGAAAAAGAGAAGCTGAATTGTTTTAAAATTTGACTAAAGCTGTGGTCAGTGATCTATTAACTACAAAAAATTTTAGCATTTTAAGGTGGTGGTCTTCAGACTGCCTCCCGAAAACTTTTCTCATTACCTTTGTGGATCCTTCTCACCTTGTTGGCTCAGTGTATTTCTATTTCCAGTCCTTTAAACTTCGAGGACAGGTGACCTGAATCAGGAAATAGTGGCTGAGTGAAAAATGTTAAAGAAAAGCTAAATAACGACAATTTTCAGAATAAGGATAATAAAATTTTAGGTTCAAGTTGCCTATGAAGATACCTTAATCTTAGGATTTCTTTCTGTTATGTATATGATAGTATTAACTGTTTCATATAGCTGAATGATCTATGGACATGAATATTTTATTTTATTTATTTATTTAAAGATTTTATTTATTCATTTGACAGAGAGAGACACAGCGAGAGAGGGAACACCAGCAGGGGGAGTGGGAGAGGGAGAAGCAGGCTTCCCGCAGAGCAGGGAGCCTGATGCGGGGCTCGATCCCAGGACCCTGGGATCATGACCTGAGCCAAAGGCAGACGCTTAACGACTGAACCACCCAGGCGCCCCTGGACATGAATATTTTAAACAATCAGCATCCCAGATATATTGATTATTAAATTATTATTCCATTTCACAAAATTAACCAGTGAATTAAAGTTTTAGTATTCTTGCATTAAATTTTGCTCTTGTTGACCTGATACTTGTTCGACCTAAAATGGGACCATAAGGATTGAAGAATTTATTACCTTGATCTTTCAGAAGTATCCTTTAAACTTATTTTAAGAAATTATAGAATGCTTTTATACTAAGAAAATTTTGGAAATAAAAAATTCCACTTCGTTAATTCAATGACTGTTGTCAGTTTGCTTTATTTTATTCAAGAAATGACTTAGTTTGCATGATTTTTCTTTACTACATAGTTTAGGTAGGTTTTCATTCATTCTTGTAAAGAAATGTTTATTGATTACCTACTGTGTACCAAATAGTTTTCTAAATGCTGGAGATACTTGTGTGTGTGTGTATGTTTTAATTAAAGAAAACTTCAAGGTAGTTGAAGAGTATGAGTATAATGAGGGGCACCTGGGTGGCTCAGTCAGTTGGGCACCCGACTCTTGGTTTCGATTGGGGAGACTGAGCCCCACGTGGAGACCTTCACTGGGCGGGGAGGGTGCTTGAGGTTCTTTCCCTCTCTGTCTCCCTCTGATCCTCTGCCTGCTCGCACACGCATACTCTCGCTCTCTCTAGAATGGGGCGCCTGGGTGGCAATAGTTGGTTAAGCATCTGACTCTTGGTTTTGGCTCAGGCTGTGATCTCAGGGTTGTGAGATCAAGCCCCGCATTGGGCTTAGTGCTCAGCACGCAGAGTCTGCTTAGGATTCTCTCTCCCTCTCTCTCTGCTCCTCCAGCTCATGCACTCTCTCTCCCCCCACCCCTATAGTAAATAAATAAATCTTTACAGTGTATGTTAATTAAATTGAATTTAAATTAAAAATTAAACCCAAATAAACATTGAGATGAGAAGGCCTGAATGGAAGCCAAATCAAACCATTACAAATAAAAGAAGTAAATAAACCTTTTTTTTTTTTAAGATTTTATTTATTTATTTGAGAGAGAGCACGAACTGGAGGAGAGGCAGGGGGAGAGAGACAAGCAGGCTCCCCTCGAGCAGGGAGCTCAATGCGGGGCTCGATCCCAGGACCCTGGGACTATGACCCGAGCCAAAGGTAGACGCCTAACTGACTGAGCCACCCAGTTGCCCCATAAATAAATAAATCTTTAAAAAAGAAGAGTATGATAAACCCCTGTATGCTCATAATACAGCTTCAATTATCAATTCATCTATACCCATTTGCTTCCACCCATAGATTATGTTGAAGCAAATTGTAGACATCACTTCATCTAGACATATTCAGTGTATCTCTCTTAAAAGGTGAGGATTCTGGGTTTTTTTGTTTGTTTTGTTTTTAAAGAATTTATTTGACAGAGAGACACAGCGAGAGAGGGAACAAAAGCAGGGGGAGAGAGAGAGGGGGAAGCAGGCTTCCCATGGAGCAGGGAGCCCAATGCAGGGCTCGATCCCAGGACCCTGGGATCATGACCTGAGCCAAAGGCAGACGCTTAACGACTGAGCCACCCAGGCGCCCCAAGGATTCTGTTTTTAAACATAACCACGTTATCATTTTCACACCAAAAAAGATGAAAAAGTGACTTAAGGGCGCCTGGGTGGCTCAGTCGTTAAGCGTCTGCCTTCGGCTCAGGTCATGATCCCAGGGTCCTGGGATTGAGTCCTGCATCGGGCTCCCTGCTCCGCGGGGAGCCTGCTTCTCCCTCTCCCACTCCCCCTGCTTGTGTTCCTGCTCTCGCTCTCTGTCAAATAAAATCTTTAAAAAATAAAAAAAAGTGACTTAAACCAGAGCCATAACAGTATAATTCCTTCAATTTCTTTGTTTTCTTTAGAAATCTAATTTTAAAACTTTGACATTGATAAGTTAATATTTTCTAAGGTTTTTGTTTTCTATGTTTTTATTTATTTTTAAGTAAACTCTATGCCCAACATGGGGCTTGACTCACAATCCTGAGATCAGGGGTCACATGCTGTACTGACTTCGCCACCCAGGCACTCCAAAGGTTTTTGTTTTCTATCTTAAATCATATTTGCTTGGCAAGTAACTTCACCTCTCTGGATGGACTTGGTTTCTTCTTTTGTGTATTTTGAAGGTTAAATTGATGATCTGAGGCCAGAAGTAAAGGCTTAAATTCATTTGTTCCTTTTGGATTTAAGAATACTTCAGTTTCATGGTTTCTGGTGATCTTTCATCTTGAAACGAGGGACAACAGACTAATGGACAGTAATTGAATCAATTGCCTTTATTAATTCTGGTACTTAACAAAAATACATTGTCTGGAACACTGGTTTGTGAGGAACTTCCCAGTATATTACAGTATTTTCAAACTGTCTGGGGACCCACCCTTTTAGAGTTACCCTCTCTTTTTTTTTAAGATTTTTATTTATTTGAGAGAGAGAATGAGAGAGAGAGAGCACATGAGAGGAGGGAGGGTCAGAGGGAGAAGCAGACTCCCCACTGAGCAGAGAGCCCGATGCGGGACTCGATCCTGGACTCCAGGATCATGACCTGAGCCGAAGGCAGCCGCCTAACCAACTGAGCCACCCAGGCGTCCTAGAGTTACCCTCTTTTATCCCTTAAGTTTTTTCCTTATTAGTGCATTCTTATAGAAAGTGGAGCTGCTACATTGCACACCTCCAGGGAACACCATTCATATTGCATTGTAGGGTGCTGCTCACATAGAATATACTATAAGTGGTGCACCTTGGAGTCTAATGTGAATATCCCGATAGGTCACTCCTCCAACTTCTGCAGTGTCTCTTCTTCTGATTCTAATCACCGTGCACACAAATAGTCAAGTAACCCATAGAAACTGACTCAAATGGAGAGAACGTTAGTCCTTTTTGACCTAGCCTAGAGTAGTGACAGGTGTGTACACACATACAAATGCCTAAAAAATGTTTAGCTTTGGAACTCCTTTAAAATATTTAGTGTGACTACAATGTGATATTCCTGGGAGGGTAGCACACATTGTTAGTTATTTTTACTTCAGTGTGAATGAGTTTCAGGTCCTTTTGAAAAACAGAGCATATAGAAGAGGAGAGGAAGAATAGTTCTTGAGGAAAGAGAGAATAGTGCCATTTATTGTATGGGTAGATAAAGAGCAGGGGAAGAATCACTGGAGAGTCTATCTAATAATTTTACCTGGGCTAACCTAGGACCTCTCCAGCACTGATGCAAATATTCCTTAGACTTTCTGTTAAGGCCTTTCAGGTTGATTCCTTTGTTTTATTAAGTAATCTCTACACCCAATATAGGGCTTGAACTCACAAGCCTGAGATCAAGAATCACATACTCTTTTGACTGAGCCAGCCAGGCGTCCCAGGTTGATTCCTTTTTAAAATCTGGGAATTTCTTTACACATTATGTCCCTTAAATTAGTTTAATGTAGCAGTGTCTGGGTGGCTCAGTGGGTTGAGCATCCGACTCTTGGGTTTGGCTCAGGTCATGATTTCCAGTTGTGAGGTTGAGCCCTGGGTGGAGCTCTGCGCTCAGTGGGAAGTCTGCTTGGGAGTCTCTCTCTCTCTCAAATAAATAAATCTTTAAAAAATTAGTTTAATGTACCTTATTAATTAACTTAATGTTAAGATTTCATTATTGATTTCAGAAACTTTATAGTAATTTTTATATTATAATAATTTTTATTATTTTTTTTTAAATATTTTATTTTAATTGACAGAACACGAGAGAGAGAACACAAGCAGGGGGAGTGGGAGAGGGAGAAGCAAGCTTCCCGCCAAGCAGGGAGCCCTATGCGGGGCTCGATCCCCAGGACCCTGGGATCATGACCTGAGCCGAAGGCAGACACTTAATGACTGAGCCACCCAGGTGCCCCACATTATAATAATTTTAAATAAAAACTAAAAGCTTCACTAATAATCCTGTCTCCCTAACATGTCAGACTTTTGTTTCTTTTCTTCTAGAAATTGGCTGTATAAATCTATAACTTATGAAATTATGCTGAAGTTACTACTTTGTATTTTAACTCTTTTTGAGTAGGGATTTCTTATTTGTATTGACTTTAAAAAAACTGAGGAGAAGTTGTAGAGACTAATAATGTAAATTTCTATTTCAAAATGAAATTTTAGAATTACTGGAAAGTTGGTTTAAGGAACTTTATATTCTATTTAATTTTGAGGTACAAGTGAACTGCTTAAAATTTTAACTTTATATTCTGTTTCTTAAAGAAGATTTATTTGTGAGAGAGCACGTGTGTGCAAGTATCAGATACGGGAGGTACAGAGGGAGAGGGAGAAAGAATCCCAAGCAGACTCCTCACCGACCACAGAGCCATCCTGGGGCTCGATCCCATGACCCAGAGATTACCACCTGAGCTGAAACCAGGAGCTGCTGGTCAACCCACTGAGCCACCTAGGTGTCCCAATATTCTATTTATATTTGAGGTACAAGTGAACTGTTTAAAATTTTTTCAAGGAGTGCCTGGGTGGCTTGGCAGGGGGGCCTGCTTCTCCCTCTCCCCCTCCCCCTGCTTGTGTTCCCTCTCTCGCTCTCTGTCAAATAAATAAAATCTTTAAAAATAAAAGAAAAAAATTTTTTCACGCCCTCTTGTGCACTCCCCAAAATGGAGGGAAGGGAGAAGGTGGGGCAGGCAGGCAGACACAAACTAAATTCAGTTATTTGAGGTTAACTTGTACCCATCAATGACCTATTCTTCTGGTTAAAATTAATATATCCATACAATTGATTATTGTGTGTGAATGAGGTAACTGTGGTGATACTGAAGGATTTTTAGGGTCTGTTAAGTGAAAAAACCAAGATGCAGGACAGTATGTATGGGAAAGGGGGAAATAATATGCATTTTTATTTGCTTGTATCTGCACAAAAGTTTTGGAAGGAGTTATATAAGAAATTAATAACAAATGATTACTTGTGTGGTTGGTTGGAGAGTAGAGCTGGGAAATAGGGATCTTTGTGAGATTTCTCAAGGTATATCTTGTTATGTTTTAGTTTTTGAACCATTTGAATATAGTTCGTATCTAAAACCCAAACTAATATATTTTATTTTTTTCTTAAGATTTTATTTATTTATTTGACAGAGAGATAGCGGGAGTAGGAACACAAGCAGGGGGAGTGGGAGAGGGAGAAGCAGGCCTCCTGCTGGGCAGGGAGCCTGATGTGGGGCTCGATTCCAGGACCCTGGGATCATGACCCGAGCCGAAGGCAGACACCCAACGACTGAGCCACCCAGGCGTCCCCCAAACTAATATATTTTAAAAGTATTTCTTGGCCTTTGGTTTTATATCTTTTGTTACATTGTGTTATATATCTTATTTGTTTTATATCTATTTGATACATTTATTGGGTTTTCTGGATTACTTCTAAAAAATTAAAACAAGAATCAGTAAACACTGTCATTTTGAGTAGAAGTGTCTAAGCAGTTTAAGGAAGAGTACACACGTGTTGTAAATGATGACAGTTTATGTTGTAAATGATGACAGTTTGCCTCTTATGTGAGTGTATTGATAACTGATGAGCAACTCAAAACATTCAATCTTTAGTTAGCTTCTGGGCATATCTGAAAAAAGTAAACCGTGAAATACGGAGTCATTTTGTACCTTAAATTTAATGTGGTTTATTCTTTTTACATACAGCAGAGCTCTAGCAATTTTTTGTGCTAAATTTAGGGTAAAATCTGAAACTTACTTTAATGGAGTAGATATAATTAGACATGCAAAAAGATGGTATTATTAGGATTTTCTCATTCTAAGACTATTTTTGAAATTAAAATACAAATTTATATAAAATACCTGCTATATACATGCTTTATGAAAAACAAGACTAAATGGTAAAAATTGTTTGTGTACTTTTTTTTGGATCCCCACCTCTTTAATATTTCATTACAGAAGTGGGGAGTGTTAAAGTAAATACTGTATATTTTTTTTAGGTTTATTTTTGGTATAGTCTCTTCACCTATTTTTCCTCCCATTTCAGAAGGCCCTAGTGAAATATTTATGGGGATAGGACTTCAAACTGTTCTGGAACCTTGAATTGTCAGATCAGAATAAGATTATGCTTTTGCTCTAATTATGGTAAAAGCCCTTGAGTTGAATTCTCTAGTGTCTTTAAACATATAACTTTGAAATATGATCAGTTAATCATATTGGCCTTTAAACAGAGCAGCTCACCCAGCCCTGGAACTCTCTGAGATAGGCCATACGTCTAGTCAGTTTGGTGAAAGAGCAGTAAACCTATATCTGTGTTAACCATAAATATATCACCAGTAAAATGTAGGCTGATTATAGTGCTAATAATGGGGGTGGTAGGGCTTTTTCTGTTTACAGTTTACGTGAAATTTCAGTTACAAGTTAACTGTTGATTAGACAAGGTTGTTTTTATTTATCTGAGACTTTTTTGGCTCCCATACTTTGTACAGCAAGCAGGAATATTTTCTAGGTAATTAACCCCATTGTTCTGAACCTCGAGAGATCTAATATCTTCTTACAGCAACCTTTAGGCTTTGTAAGAGATGCTTTACTCATGCTGGCTGAATGCTGAATAAGAAATAGAAGGAATAAAAATTATGAAAATAGTCTTTTAAAATTTAAATAGATTTATCAGCAAAGAAAAGGGCAGAAGTTGGATCTTTAGGTCAGTATGTGTGGGTAATATCTTGGAACTCTGGCATCTACTAAATAATGATATTTACATTACCATTATAAAATTAGAAATTTGATCAGTGGTTGATACTAATTTTTAGTAGACATGAATAGTTACTCTGAGCCATGAAAGTAATCTTATTACCTACGTTGAAAGGTACCATACCTTCCTCCCTTAACCAGTTCTTCTTAAAACATACTTTTATTTTAAACTGTAGTTTATCAAAAAGACTTGCTCTCTTTATTTTGAGGAATCAGTTGAAGAATAATTTCAACATTATATTAAAATATGGTTATGAATATTTTTGTGGCATATAAAAAATGAAAGGCTATTTAAGAAGGTTATCATTTAATAATAGAATGACTTGTGTATTATAGTAATATAGATTTTAAAATTTAACCATAAGGAATTATTTTAGTTAGAATCTTAGGAAAGTTTGAAGCTCTACAAATGATCTCTTTGGCAATAGTATAATGCAGCCTATTTAATGATATCTTTGTGGTCTTCTAATTTTTATGTAAAAATCACATTCGTTACAATTTCTTGGCATTCTCTGCATCTACACTCAAAGCCAAATAAACAGTTTTGAACTATTTTCTCATATTTGTTAAAATATAACAAACTTTCCCATAAGTAGTTGCTTTTTACCAGCCAATATAATTTGCACATATAATTAGAAAGCTTTAGTCCAGGATTTGCTTTTAGTCTAGATTTTTCTTTAAGAAAAATCCTTTGTTAAGGCAGACCAAACTGCTGAAATGAAATAGCTCAGAAAAAATAAATTAGCAAGTAACCACTTAACATTAAATGCTTATGGTTTACTCTAAGGTCTGGATATAGATCAGGTTCATAGAAAATCTCATGAATTTTCCATAAGGCACAGATGGTAAGGGTGCTTATCAAATAGCACAAGGCAGTCTTCACATTTTCATAATAAAATCCTACCAAGCAGTGAAATGAATACATTGCTTTTTTTTGGTCTTTTGTAGGAACAAAGCTTTCTGGTTGGTTTTTATGGTAAAATATTTTTACATTACATCATAAGGATGTGTATTACTAAATGAAAGAGATCGTATAAACCTACCTCTCGTCTGAAGGCTGCTGTTGAAGCGATGGTATCGTCTGTTTGTAATGCAGTCCGGTGCACATCCAAGATGGAGCTGTGCTTCTATTGGTTGAACCACAATGCAGCTGACAGTTTCCTCTTCGTTCATTTGCATTAAGTCCTGCCACCTTTAAGTGTAAATCATTCATAAACTTGAATAGAGCTGTTTGGGATATCAACTGTCACCTTTTTCTTATTTTTTTGTCCTTAAGCTAAATTTCTGCAAAGGAATTTGAGTTAGTAACAAAGTGATGATTCCTTAGTGTTTAACCATAAAATTTTGGATCCTTCAGTGAGTATTTCACTGCTAGGGCTAAAAGGTAATGTCGAGAGAGGTAGTAACCTAGGAAACAAACAGTCCAGGTTTACCAGCTTGGTATTTCCTCCAGGAAGTGGGCATAAAATCTCATAAATGATATTTTCTTTCCATACTTGTGTTATATATAAATCTTGTCCTCTGGGAGTGATTATTTCCATGTGGTGGTTTGATTTAGGAGAAATTCTAAGGGAAAAGAAAGATTTTCAGCTCTGCTAGTTGGGAGAGGGTTAGTTTTGGTAGGTATACCACCGACATTAAAAAGCAGTCTGAAATTTAAATGGTAAAAAAGGAATAAAAGGCACAGCATAGGGAATATAATTAATGATATTATGATAGTGTTGTATGGTGACAGATAGCAGCTATACTTGTGGTGAGCACAGCATAATCTACAGAGAAGTTGAATGACTAGGTTGTACACTTGAAACAATGTAACATTGTCAATTGTACTAAAATTTTTAAAAATTTCAAAATTTATTTATTTTAGAGCACAAGTGGGAGGGACAGAGGGAGAGGGAGAGATGATGTCACGTAGACTCCACATGGAGCCTGAGGCAGAGCTCGATCCCCGATCCTGAGATCATGACCTGAGCTGAAACCAAGAATCAGCACTCAACTGACTGTGCCACTCAGGCACCCCTCAAAAAAACTGTTAAAAAATGGCAAAAGAATCCTCAACTGAATATTTGAAGATAGAATATTTTTATTTATGGCGTATTATTTAGAGTTGTGTGTGGTCCAAGCATAACAGTATCAAGGTTTTAAATTATGGAGTGACTATTATAGCAACAGCAGACTGAGTAAATGCTTGCTGTGCAGACTTTATTTTATAGTTTACATTTTTTTTAAAGATTTATTAAAGGGAGATAGTGCAGGTGGGGCGGGGGGAAGAATCTGAAGCCGACTCTGCACTGAGTGCAGAGCCCAGTGCGGGGCTTGATCCCATGACCCCAAGATCATGACTTGAGCCAAAATTAAGAGTCAGACACTCACCTGATTGAGCCATCCAGGTGCCACCACATTATTTTTTAAAATTACAGATAAATTAGCATATTAGTTTCTAGGACCGTAAAGAGGTACATAGAAATACTCTTACTGTCTTTATTCATTCAGCTAATATTTACTATTTACTCTGCCTGGCATTGAGCTAAATGTTCACGACTCCATGATACACAAAACTGCATGTAGTTCACGATTGAGCATTTGTATAGTGCCTATCCTTAACATAGTATCGTCTGCTTTTCATAGTGTTCCCAGTTAGTTTATGTAGGATAAACTTAATATTTTACTAAAGTTAAACAAGAAAACATTATATCTGCATTTATACATTTTTATACTCTGACAAAATAATAGCCAGTTTCAAGATGGAATAGTCTGTATTAAAGACTAGTTAATGATTCTTATGCAAGGCAGTATCACAGTGTTTACAACTGAATTTGAATCTGTATTCTTCTACATAGTACTCTTAACTTTTCTTATGTTTAAAAGGGGACAGACAGTGAGAGGTGCCTGGGTGGCTCAGTTGGTTAAGCATCTGCCTTGGGCTCGGGTCATGGTCCCAGGATCCCAGGATCGTGTCCCACATGGGGCTCCCTCTTCAGCGGGGAGTCTGCTTCTCCCTCTGCTCCTCTCCCCTGCTTGGGCTCTCTCTCTCTCTGGCAAATAAATAAAATCTTTAAAAAAAAAATCTCCTTTAAAAAAAAAAAGGGAACAGTGATACCTCCTAAATAGGATTTTTTGGAGGGATTAAATGAGAAAATCAAATATTTAGCATGGTACGTGGCAAATAGTAAGTGTTCAGTAAATGTTACTTTTATTGTTAAAGTGTCCTGAACACCTTGGGAAAATGAACCATGTAGGTAGTATTTCATAGTTGAAATAATGTGAAAGCATACCTGTAAGGCATCCATAATATTACTTTTGGAAACATAGTAGGCTATAATGTGCCAATTAAGTTGTTGTCAAATTTAAAGCAGTGATTTTTAAGGGAAATTACATATCAAATCTCATTTTAGTCTCAAAAAAGCGTATTTAGTAAAGTCTTTTCATAAATCGATCTCAGAAGTATTATGTTGCCATCTAAAAGCTATTCTTTTGGATCTCTGACAATTGTTACATTTGACTTGTATTGTTCTAATGCATTCTTTTTTTTAAATTATTATTACCAAGCTGGTGCCAAAGATACCCCCCTCCCTTTTTATTTAACTTCTTCCTTTGTGGATCAGCCACAAGGGAACTTAATATATCTGAGTTGATGGTCTGTTAATAGAATGTGTACTTCTGAAATGTTTTTCTAGTATTTGAGGGTTTTTTGTTTTTTCTTTAACTCTTCCTCCTTATGATGGAATGCACTTGTGATTCCTGGTAGCATTAGGATTTCTGCCTATAAAATGCAACAAAATGATACAAGTTCTGAAACAAATTGTCTTCTATACAGTTTGCGCTTGTTTCATACTATCATCCTTTTTTAAGCATCCATGTTTATGCAGTTTCAGTGCCTATGAATTTTTTCCCTTTTTTAAATAATTTTTTCCCTAATTAATCTCTAAAGTTTAATTAGTTATGGTATCATTTCTTTTATTAATTCCCACTAGTTCCCATTTGTTTTAAGTTGAGAGGCCAGAAATTGATGTAACAGGTGATAAATGGAACTTTTTATCCCTTGGAAGTAATTGACTCATTTCTCATGGTTTTAAGTCTGTTAGAAAAACTCTATGGATCAGTTTGAGATTTGTATTGTCCTCTTGTTTAAAAAGCCATGCTTCTAATCTTGGGGATAAATCTAATCATAATTGAGGGAACAGTGAGACAAAGGTACTTACAGAAGAAATGTATTTCACTTTTTTTTTTTTTCTTAAGTGGGCTCCAACCTACTCACAACCCTGAGATCAGAGTTGGGTGCTTCACCGACTGAGACACCCAGGCGTCTGCAAGAGAAATGTATTTTAATGCTTTTGAATTTACTAATACTTTGTTCCTATCCTTGGTGGGAAAATTGATAAGTTTATTATATACTCAAAGATTTGAATTTTCACCAGAGTTTTACATGGTAGAATTCACTAGATGGAAAAATGCAAAACAAGTATTTTACTAGTTGCTTAGTTGCTTAAAAGTCATAATCAAATCTTAGTTGCTTAAAAGTCATAATCAAATCTATATGACAATGTTATAGTTGTTTTTTGAACCTCATTTTCAGATCATAGCAATGGATCATTTAACTTGAAAGCTCTATCAGGAAGCTCTGGATATAAGTTTGGTGTTCTTGCCAAGATTGTGAATTACATGAAGGTAAGTACTTTTCTCAAATAACACATTCTGTGTAAGTTTTTGGCCGAGGAAGAGGATTGGGGTTTCAGAAATAAATTTGTATATATATGTCAAAATTTTATCAAATTGTATGTTTCATTATGTGCAATCTGTTGTATCCCTATTACATCTCAATAAAACTAAAAATATGTAATGCTTCAAGCCTTTTACATTATATCGAATTAGCACTACAGTGAGTCACCTAAGTATATTTAATTTACATTAATTTAAGTGTACAATTTAAGCCCACCATTTCACTTAAAATTATGCCCAGGCAATAGGTACATTTATTTCTTAATTACTCAGTACTTCCTGGCAAAACCAGTAGAAAGAAGTGAATGATTTGCAGGTTGTTACTTCCACTGATGTGAAAAGTAAAAACTACCTAGTTGAGACACATGGTGGTGATGGTTTTTCTGCATCTTTGGAGGAAAAACTAGAGAATTACTGATGGTCTTAGGAAAATATTGACTCACAAAAGACTTAGAATTTAAGATTTGATGGAAGATTTACTATTTTTTGAAGTAAGTTTTGAAGTTTTGATTACGGCATTTTGGCTTTCCCATAGACTCTGAATCTTAACTTGTTAAAGTGAAATTTCATTTATTGCTAAATGGCTAAATGATTTCAGATTTGCCCCCTTCCTCTGCCAAACTCATTCCTGTTTAGTTACTAGTTGTATCTCTTGAAAAAAGAGTGCTGTATTTGTTATTTCAAATTTCAGCTATGGATTGCTTAAAATGTAAATCAAGTTTTTATGTTAGGGCTTTTGTAATTTAAGAGACTTAATGTCTGGCTGTGTCTGAAATCTGTAATTTGTATTTGATTTGTAGTAGAAATCTGTTAGTTTGTGGGCACCTGGGTGGCTCAGTTGGTTAAGTGACTGCCTTTGGATCAGGTCATGATCCTGGAGTCCTGGGATCGAGTTCCGCATCAGGCTCCCTGCTCGGCAGGGAGTCTGCTTCTCCCTCTGACCCTCTTCCCTCTCGTGCTCTCTATCTCTCATTCTCTCTCTCTCAAATAAATAAATAAAATCTTAAAAAAAAAATCTGTTAGTTTGTAATTTCCCATTATCAAATAATACACTTTGACACATATTTCCTATTCATTCATTCCATCCACTCATTCCCCCATGTGGTAAAGGATTATTAAAACCTACTGTATGCTATTTATAGCACTATTGGTGGGACTACTCAGAAAAAAAGTATGCCCTCGTGGCTGTTAGTCTGTTGAGGGAGAGTGACATTCAAATGTCATGTTTTTGCTACTCTGCTGGTAGAGTCTTCATTAATCTGGATGATCTTTACTTTTATAAGTTTCTTTAGGACTGTGATCTTCAAGTTTTGTGCTCAGTTATTTCCTGAAACAATTTTGAGAAATTGTGTATCTCTTTGCACATATTTAAATTGACAGTTTTTCAGCAAAAGTTTAAATAGTAACGAAGGATGGAATTTCTGATATAACATTTCAACAAAATACCTCTTTTACATTTATCTAAGGGGATCTAAATCCTATTATTAATTAAAAATATAAAAACTGCTCCTGGTGGCGCAGTTGGTTGGACAACCAACTGAGTTTTGGCTCAGGTCGTGATCTCATGGGCGTGAGATCGAGCCCCACATTGGGCTTTGTGCTCAGCTCGGAGGAGTCTGCTTAAGACTCTCTCCCTGGGGCACCTGGGTGGCTCAGTCGGTTAAGTGTCTGTGTTTGGCTCAGGTTATGATCCCAGGGCCCTGGGATCGAGCTCCATGTCAGGCTCCCTGCTCAGCGGGGAGTCTGCTTCTCCCTCTCCCTCTGCCGCTCCTCCTGCTTGTGCTCTCTCTCTCTCTCTCTCTCTCAAATAAATAAATCTTAAAAAAAAGTCTCTCCCTCTCCCCTCCCCCCACGTGTGTGCATTCACTCTCTAGAACAAATAAATATTTTTTTTTTATTTTTTAAAGATTTTATTATTTATTCGACAGAGAGACAGCGAGAGCAGGAACACAAGCAGGGGGAGTGGGAGAGGGAGAAGCAGGCTCCCCACTGAGCAGGGAGCCCGATGCAGGGCTCGATCCCAGGACTCTGGGATCATGACCTGAGCTGAAGGCAGACGCTTAACGACTGAGCCACCCAGGTGCCCCTAAATAAATCTTTAAAAAAAATTATAAAAACAAACATATGGTTGGAAATTTTAACTCTTTTCCTTTTGAACTTATAAGTCTGTTCTGGTACTCCCACTGCATTTTAGCTTAATGTTATGTAATTTTGTGCTTGAAAATATATACGTTTTTAAAGATTTTATTTGTTTATTTGAGAGAGAGAGAGAGAGAGAGCACAAGGGGGGAGGGACAGAGGGCGATCAGGACCCCAAGATCATGACCTAAGCGGAAGGCAGCCACTTAACTGAGCCACCCAGGCGCTGCTATACTTGAAAATATTTTATCATCATCTGTCAAACTTTTTTGCCACAATAATATATATATGTTAGAAATGTTTTTCTCGTGACCATAAGGTTCTAAGTACTATCACAATTATTTTATTTTATTTTATTTTTAAAGATTTTTATTTATTTATTTGACAGAAAGAGACATGGTGAGAGAGGAAACACAAGCAGGGGGAGTGGGAGAGGGAGAAACAGGCTTCCTGTGGAGCAGGGAGCCGGATACCGGGCTCGATCCCAGGACCCTGGGATCATGACCTGAGCTGAAGGCAGAAGCTTAACGACTGAGCCACCCAGGCGCCCTATCACAATTATTATTATTATTAGCACACAGTTCATTAGAATAACTCATGTATATTAAAGTTTTGATAAAATTCAGTTTATATATAATAATTACTCAACAGAGATCCATTTTTATTCATTTTTTTAAAAAGGTTTATTTTAGAGAAAGAATGCACGAGCAGGGGGAGGGGCAGAGGTAGAGAATCTTCAAGCAGACTCCCTACTGAGCACAGAGCCCCACATGGGGCTGATCCCACAACCCATGAGATAATGACCTGAGCTGAAACCAGGAGTTGAACACTTAACTGACTGTACCACTGAGGTGCCCCTCTATGACTTTTTTTTTAAAGATTTATTTATTTATTTCAGAGAGAAGTGTGCGTGAGCAGGGGGGAGGGGCAGACAGAGAGGGAGAGAGAATCTCAAGCTGACTCCTACTGAGTGCAGAGGCTGACGAGGGGCTTGATCTCAGCCGGAACTGCAATCAAGAGTTGGAAGCTTAACTGACTGAGCCACCCAGGCACCTTTTTATGCTTTCTTTGGGTCATTTTCCTGTTAGGCTTTGGGGGCTGTTAAAATATTAGGAAGATTAGCTCTTTGTGATATGAGGTGAAAATATTTTTTCTCAGTTTATCATTTGATTTTATAGAGCTGTGAATTTGAACCTGATTCTGATTCTGTAGTCCATTCTCTTCATCACTATAATTGTATTGCCTCAAATAATACATGTTCTACTTCCTGAAAGATTCACTTACTTGTATCTATTATTTAATGCATCTAGCATTTTAAAACTGTCTCTTAATAACAATTTCTTCCCTCAATAGACACGACATCAGCGGGGAGATACACATCCTCTCACTTTAGAAGAAATTTTGGATGAAACACAACATTTAGATATAGGACTCAAGCAGAAACAATGGCTAATGACTGAGGTAAGAATAGCCTTAAAATGGAGTTTAAAAAAATTAGTTGGTTACCGTGAAATATTTGCTATAACTAAGGTTTTTAATATACTGAAATCTGTTAATTATTTTTACTTTTTCTTAAAATAACTGGTATAGGGTCTTTGTTTTTGTTTTTAACATACATATTTTTTAAGGTGGTTTGATTTGTTGGTTTTCTTAACTTAATGTATCTATTTAAAATGTCAAAGACTTTTAGCATAAAAATTATAAAGAAATCAGTCATTGTACCAGTTCCATTTAACTTTTTACAGAATAACTGATACTTTTTTAATTGCTAAATTTAGAATTGTATTGTTTTTATTTATGTTTTAGAACATTTAAACCATGAGGTAGTGTAGGGATAGTGAGATATTTGTTATACTCATACTACTATTATGACTTGATGGTGATGTTACTGCCTCTGACAGATTACTTGGAAAACGAATCCTTACATTGTGTATGTACGCACATCATTGGAGGAAAAGAAACCCCACAATAATCACTGACCCTGCTAATTTGGAAATGAATAGCATTTTTAAAAATTCACACATTTCCATCTTTTCTATTTAAGTATGAAATAACAATTAAGAAGAATACTTTCTGTGACCAGTGTTGTAAAGTCAAATGTAAAATTCCTAAAATGTAATTCAATAATGTATTTTACTGAGCAAAATATTGTTCTTGATTTTTGTAATATAAAATCAACAATTAGTAACATTATAGCTCATCGTATTAGTGATATACAAATAGTTGTAATCCACATTTAAATTCTGTTGCTTTACCTAATCTTCAAATTTCATAGACTACCAACATTAATTAAAAATTATTTTTATTACTATTCTGTTCTCCCTCCTTTCTTCTATGTTTCTTCTCTTTCTCCTTTCCAGGGTCAGGCTGGCAGCTGCAGAAGAAAATAAATAGGGTAGCTCTTCCTTGAAGAGCTTTCCTTCTGGTAGTAGCTGTACAGCAGAACTGACTAGGAATATAATTATTTTCAGTAATTCCTGCATTCCTACTCAGTTTCATTCTCAAGCTGCCACTATAGGTAAATTTCTTATATGCAGTAGTCTGGTGCTTTTCAGTTCCTTCCACACCTGTAGGTGCCATTTGATACCAGGTGGGGCAGACTGTTGCTTATCATCCCAGGGTTATGTTTCACACATAATGCCAGTATATGATAAACTATACTTTGAGGGTGGGATAGGCGATACCGAGTTCACTTTGTCTATTAATGTTAATTGGCATTTATTCTTTTATATCTTTTATTTTCAAAAGAATATGGATACAGTTTCTTCAGATCAGTTGTGATAAAATGGTTTTTCTCAACTAAGGAATTAATGTAATAATAAGTTTCTTTTATAAAAAGTGAGCAACATGCTGATCTCTACCTATTGGTTTTTTTTATCTTGGATGTCCAGTATTTTAGATTTGCTAGTTGATATTCACAAGATACTTTTAATTTACAATTGTATTGGGTATCGATATTTTTAAAATAATTAGAATTTAAGAATGTGTACATGGGGTTTCCTTTTGTTAATATATCAAATTGTGTCACTGTTACAGGCATTAGTCAATAATCCCAAAATTGAAGTAATAGATGGGAAGTATGCCTTCAAGCCCAAATACAACTTGAAAGATAAGAAAGCCCTACTTAGGCTGTTAGATAAGCATGACCAGCGAGGCTTAGGAGGAATTCTTTTAGAAGACATAGAGGAAGGACTCCCCAATTCCCAGAAAGCTGTCAAGGTAACCTCACTTTTCTTTCTATGCCTTAGTATAATTTGAATTAATAATGTCTTGTTTTAAGAAAACAGCAAGTGTTTTTAAATTTTTATTTTTAAAGTTTACATTATATATACTTGGGGTTGCAG
The DNA here is from genome assembly GCF_003265705.2 of Callorhinus ursinus. Classification (NCBI taxonomy): domain Eukaryota; kingdom Metazoa; phylum Chordata; class Mammalia; order Carnivora; family Otariidae; genus Callorhinus; species Callorhinus ursinus. The sequence continues at coordinate 28,306,691 of NW_027397079.1, read as the reverse complement.
TGAGCCAGTTGAAGATTTGAAGTTTGGGTCCTGTGCTACAGAGCAGGACAGAGCGCAGCCATTTTTGTGTAACTTTGACAGCTCCCTTTTGTGTTGTTTTTGGGTCTGAGTGCGTCTTCAGAATATTTCTGGAAAGTTTCTCTCAAAGACATTAGTCTTTTTCTCAGAAGTTATGTTTGTATACAAGACATGCTTCAAGAATGCTCGTAGACACTGCTAACCTGAGGAACTGGAGGTATTAAACACGAAAGCATTGACTAATAACCTGGCTGTTTTAATTCCTAAAAAGCTATCAGTGAAAGCCATACAGGTTACATTTACAGTGTAAAGTTGGAACTCCGTTGGAAAGGCTGCTAGTTTGTGTTCTTCACAGTTGCTAATGATTGATGCTAATTGTTGATGGTTCATTTGTCTCGCTACCTCTGGATTAAAACTTGCTCCTTTCTCTCCTGTACTTCTTGGTAGTTAAGTGACACGTGTTATCCTATAAGTCATTGAGGCTCTGTTTATTTTTTTCAGGTTTTTTGTTTTGTTTTGTCTTGTTTTGATCTATTGTCAAGTTCATGGACTTTTCTTCTTTACCTCTAATTTGTTATAAATTCCTATTGGTGAATTTTTTATTTTAGAGATAGTATTTTTCAGTTCTAGGCTTTTCCTTCTTTTTTTTTTTCTGTTTCTTTGCTGAGATTTTTTTTTTCATTCATTATAAGCCTGTTTTCCAGTACACTCTAGAGTATAATTTCTTGCAACTGCTTTAAAATCCTCTTTTTCTAATTTAACAGTTGGGTCATCTTGGGGCGGGTCTGCACTTTGTTTCTTGATTATGGGTCATGTTTTCCTGTTTCTTTGTATGTCTAATAAATTTCTGTTGAGTCTTAAATTTTGTGAATTATATGTGTAATAAAGACTCACAATTCTGTTATATTCCTCCAGAGTGTTTTTGTTGGTTTTTGTGTATAAATGGGCAGTTACCTTGGCTAGACTCAAACTCTAAACTTTGTCTTCTTTGCAGTGGGTGGCATATAATAATCTTTTTTATTCTTTGAACTCTTTTGAAAGTATCCAGAGTTTATAGTAAGTTTTCTGTAAAAACAAAACAAAACAAAAACAACAACAACAAAAAAACTTACCTTAGGAGGGACTTGGCTATTACCCGAAGCAGAACCCTCTTCAGATTTGAAGTAGGATTTATTTTTCAGTATGTATTGAATGAGCTAGTCCTCAGGGTTGTTTTTTTAGTTAAAAAATTTTTTAAAAATTGTAGTAAAAACTATCACATAAGATAAAAGTTTGACGTATTATGCATGTCTAAGTACAGTTCATTAGTGTTAAGTATATTCACATTGTTGTGCAAGAGATAGTCCAGAACTTCCACATTTTGTAAATCCACTAAACAACTTTCCTTGTCCCACTTCTCCAGTCCCTAGCAAGCAACGTTCTACTTTCTGTGATTTTGACTACTCTAAGTAACTCAGATAAGTAGAATTACACACATTCTTGTCTTATGATTGGCCTGTTTCACTTAGCACAGTATCCTCAAGGTTCCTCCATGTTGCGGCATTTAGCAGCCTTTCCTTCCTTTTTAAGGCTGATAATACTGCATTGACCAGTTTGTTTATCTGTTTGGTTGCTCCCATTTTTTAGCTGTTGGGAATAATGCTGCTATTAACATGTTTTTTAAAGAATCTCTTCAAGACTCTGCTTTCAATTTTTTTTTTTAATTTTTAAAAAGATTATTTATTTATTTTATTTTATTTTATTTAGAGAGAGTGTGCACACAAGTAGGGGAAGGGAGAGGGACAAGTAGAGTCCATGCTGAGTGTGGAGCCTGATGCAGGGCCAGATCTCATGACCCTGAGATCTTGACCGCAGTTGAAATCGAGTCGGTTGCTTAACTGACTGAGCCACCCAGGTGCCTCTCTGTTTTCCATTCTTTAGGGTATGTAACCAGAAGTAGAATTGCTGGATAATATGGTAATTCTGTTTTTAATATTTTGAAGAACCACCATACTGTTTTCCACAGTATGTATGTATGTGTGTGTGTGTGTGTGTGTGTGTGTGTGTGTGTGTGTGTATTTTGGATTTTATTTATTTATTTGACAGAGACATAGTGAGAGAGGGAACATAGCAGGGAGAGTGGGAGAGGGAGAGGCAGGCCTTCTGCGGAGCAGGGAGCCCGACACAGGGCTCAATCCCAGGACCCTGGGATCGTGACCTGAGCCGAAGGCAGACGCTTAACGACTGAGCCACCCAGGCGCCTCCCCCCCCCCTTTTTTTTTAAAGATTTTATTTGACAGGGAGAGGGGGAACACAAGCGGGGGAGTGGGAGAGGGGAGAAGCAGGCTTCCCGCTGAGCAGGGAGCCCAACATGGGACTCGATCCCAGGACCCCAGGATCATGACCTGAGCTGAAAGCAGATGCTTAATGACTGAGCCACCCAGGCACCCCTACCATTTTGTATTCTTGCCAGCAGTGCACAAATGTTCAGATTTCTTCATGTCCTTGCCAGCACTTGCTTTTCTGGGTTTTTGTTTTTGTTTTTTTTAATAGTAGCCATTCTAATGGATATGAGGTGTTATCTCATTGTAGTTTTGATTTAATAATTAGTGATATTGAGGCTATTTTTTTTCATGTGCTTATTGCCTATTTGTATATATTCTTTGGAGAAATGTCTGTCAAATCTTTTGCTTATTTTTGAATTGGGTTGTTTTACTTGTCCTTGAGTCATAGGAGTTCTCTATGTATTATGGATATTAATCACTTATTAGATACTTGGTTTGCAAGTATTTTCTCCCATTCTGTGAGCTGTCTTTCTACTCCATTGATACTGTCTTTTCATGTACAAAATGCTAAGACTTTTGTGTAGTCATATTTGTCTTTTTTTTTCTTTTGTTGCCTTTGGTGGCATTTCCAGGAAATGACTGCTAAATCCAAGATTAGAAGCTTTTTGCCCTAAGTTTTCTAAGAGTTTTATAGTTTTTAGATCTTACATTTAGGTCTCTAATCTATTTCAAGTTAATTTTCACATACGGTGTTAGGTAAGGGTCAAGTTTCATTCTTTTGCATGTGGATATCCGGTTTCCTAGCACTTTTTGTTGAAAAGATTGTCCTTTCTCCATTGAATGTCCTGGCATCCTTGTCAAAAGTTGTTTGACCATACATGTGATGATTTATTTCTGGGCTCTCTCTTTCACAGTCTTTATGCCAATACTACACTTTCAATTACTGTAAATTTGTAGGAAGTTTTGAAATTAAGAAGTAAATCCTTCAGCTTTGTTCTTCCTTTTCAAGATTGTTTTGATTATTTGGAATCCCTTGAGATTCCATATGAATTTTAAGATGGGTTTTTCTATTTCTGCAAAAAAACATCATTGCAATTTTGATAGGGATTGCATTGAATCTGTAGATCACTTTGGATAGTATCTACATATTAATCTGTAAACCTGGGATGTGTTTACATTTATGTTGTCTGGTTTCTGTCAGCAGTGTTTTATTTTTATTTATTTTTAAAGATTTTGTTTTCTTGAGAAAGAGAGAGCATGAGCAGGGGGAGGGGCAGAAGAGGGAGAAGCAGACTCCCTGCTGAGCAGGGAGCTCAGCTTTTGGGGCTCCATCTCAGGACCCCAGCATCATGACCTGAGCTGAAGGTAGGCACTTAACCGACTGAGCCAGCCAGGTGCCCCCTTTCAGCAGTGTTTTATAGTTTTCATGGTGCAAGTCCTTCACCTCTTTAAGTTAATTCCTAAGTATTTTATTCTTTTTGATGCTTGTGTGAATGGAATTGTTTTTGTAATTTCCGTTCAGATTGTTCATTGTTAGTATATAGAAATGCAACTGATTTTTGTGTGTTGACTTTGTATCCTGCTATTTTGATGAATTCTTTGATTCTAACATTTTGTTTTGAAACATATAACATTATATTTTGGGTGTATAACATAATGGTTCAATATTTGTATATATTGTGAAATGATCACCATATTAAGTCTGATTAACATCGTCACCATACATAGCACCAAATTTTTTTTAGTGATGATAACTTTTTAAGATTTATTCTCCCAACAGCTTTTAAATAGGCATTACAGTATTATTTTTATTTTGTTTATTTTTTTAAAGATTTTTGTTTATTTGACAAAGAGAGACAGAGTGAGAGAAGGAACACAAGCAGGGAGAGTGGGAGAGGGAGAAGCAGGCTTCCCGCCGAGCAGGGAGCCCGATGTGGAGCTCGATCCCAGGACCCTGGGATCATGACCTGAGCCAAAGGCAGACGCTTAACGACTGAGCCATCCAGGCGCCCTGCATTACAGTATTATTAACTGTAGTTATCATGCTGTACATTACATCCCCATGACTTTATAACTTGATAGTGTGTACCTTTTGACTACTTCATGCATTTCCCCATCCCACACCTGCTGTGTCTGGCAACCACCAAAGCTTTGTTTTTTTCTTTTTCTTAGATTCGCATAAAGGTGAGATAATACAAATTTATCTTTCTCTGTCTCACTTATTTCACTTAGCATAATGCCCTCAAGGTCTATCCATTTTATTACAGATGGCAAGATTTCTTCCTCTATGGCTAGGTAATATTCCATTTATGTGTGTGTATCATATTTTCTTTATCCGATTATCCATCATTGGACACTTAGGTTTTTATATCTTGGTTATTGTGAATAATGCTGTGTACAAGGGGGTGCATATATCTTTTTAAGTTAGTGTTTTTTGTTTCTTTGGATAAGTACCAGAACTGGATTACTGGAGCATACAGTTGTTCTATTTTTAATATTTTGAGGAGCCCCTATATTTTCCATTGGTTGCACCAGTTTACATTCCCACCAGCAGTACCTGAGATTTCCCTTTTCTCCAACAATTATATCTTATCTTTTTAATAATGGCTATCCTGATAGGTGTGAGATGATCCGTCATTTCCCCGATCAGGAGGTTGAGCATGTTGGTGGCCATGTGTAGGCCATCTTCTTTGGAAACATGTCTGTTGAGATCCTCTACCAATCTTTAAATTAGATTGTTTTTCGATGTTAAGTTCCATGAGTTCCTTCTTTATTTGAGGTATTAACCCCTAATCAGATATGATTTGTTTTTCTTTTTGCTGTTCTGATTGGGTGATTTCTGCTACCCTGTCTTATGCATCACTGATCCATTCTTCATCATCTGATCAGCAATTGATTCCCTATACTGTGTTTTTCATTTCAGTTACTATATTCTTTAGTTCTAATTCTTCAGCTCTCTTTTTAAACTTTCTGTCTCTTTGTTGAAGTTCTCACTGTATTCCCCTATTTTTCTTCTGAGTTTGGTGAGCATTTTTTTGGTCATGGCATTGAACTTTTTTTTAAGGTTTTATTTATTTATTTGACAGAGAGAGAGCACAAGCAGGGGGAACAGTAGAGGGAGAGGGAGAAGCAGGCTCCCTGGGGCTCCATCCCAGGACCCTGGGATCATCACCTGAGCCAAAGGCAGATACTTAACCATCTGAGCCACCCAGGCGCCCCAACATTGAACTTCTTATTTGGTAGATTGCTTACCTCTGTTTCATTTAAGGTTTTTGTTTTTTGTTTGTTTTTTGAAGCTTTGTTTTGTTCTTCTGGAATATATTCCTGTCTCCTTACTTTGCCTAGCTGTGTATACTAGTTAGATCAGTTATGTTTCCCTGTTTTGAAGGAGTGGCTTTATGTAAAAGGTGTCCTGTGGGGCTCAGCAGTGCAAACCCCCTTCATCACCTGAGGCAGGTACCCCAGGGGTATCCCCTTTGTGGGCTGTGTGCACTCTCGTGTCTGGGCTACAGTTGGTGTGAACTTGTTGCTGTGCAGGACTGTCCTCCTCTGTGGCTGTGAGGCCCAGTGGCAGCTGCTAATGGTACACTGGTGAATGGGGCTGACCCTGACCCATCTGGCTGAGAGGCCTGGCTGCAACAGCTGCAGGCACTCTAGCGTGCATGGCTGGCCTCCCCAGAGTAGGGGCGGCTTGGGGGTGGATTGCTGGTGCCATTGGAAGCTGCCCACTGGGTGGTGGGGGGATGTGTTTTGGAGGGGCACAGATGCTTGCTGAGGCTGCCTGGAATCTCTCTCTTTTTTTTTTAAGATTTTATTTTATTTATTAGAGAGAGAGAGCCACAAGAGGGGGGTAGGGTCAGAGGGAGAAGCAGATTCCCCGATGAGCAGGGAGCCCGATGCGGGACTCGATCCCGGGACTCTGGGATCATGACCCGAGCCAAAGGCAGTCACCCAACCAACTGAGCCACCCCGGCACCCTGGAATCTCTTTCTTTGATTGCAGAGTTTAATCATCTTTTTAATTACTTACAAGGGGATGTCATTTTGCTATTAGTTTTCTATATGCCTTCTTGCATTTTTGTTCTTCCTTTTACTGCATTACTGTCTTGTGTTTAGTTGATTTTTTTTTTTTTTTAAGAGAGAGAGAGTGGGGGGAAGGGCAGAAGGAGAGGGAGAGGGAGAATCTTAAAGCAGGCTCCAGTGCCCAGCATGGAGCCCGATGTGGGCCTCCATCTCACAACCCCAAGATCATGACCTGAGCCGAAATCAAAAATTGGATGCTTAACTGACTGAGCCACCCAGGTGTCCCTTGTTGATTTTTTAAATATTGAAATGTTTAAATTCCTATCTCATTTCCTTCGTGTATGTTCTGTAGCTATTTTCCTTATGGTTACCATGGGGAATATTTAACATCCTAAAGTTATAACATTTGTATTGGTTTATATTTATATTAGCCTAACTTCAGTAGCATATTAAAACTCCTTTACAGCTCCATTCCCACCCCTTTTTGTTGTAAAGGTCACAAAATTATATCTTCACACATTGCTCCAAAACATTAATAATTCTTTTAAGTCTGTTAGTCTCTTAAATTATGTAGAAGATAAAATTTGGAGGTACAAAACAGTTACAGTGATACTAGTTATTAGACTGATAATTGCTTCTTAAAAATGTATTAGTCTCTTAAATCTATAGAGAACAAAAAGTGGTTACAAACTTTTGCTGCAGTGATACTAGCTTTTTTTTTTTTATTAATGTATAATGTATTATTTGTTTCAGGGATACAGGTCTGATTCATCAGTCTTTTTTTAAATTTTTTAAATTTTTGTTTTTTAGATTTTATTTATTTGAGAGAGAGAGACAGAGATAGAGCACAAGTGGGGAGGAGAGGGAGAAGCAGGCTCCCTGCAGAGCAAGGAGCCTGATGTGGGACTCAATCTCAGGACCCCGGATCATGACCTGAGCCGAAGGCAGACGCTTAACTGACTGAGCCACCCAGGCGCCCTGTGATTCATCAGTCTTAAACAATTCAGTGTTCACCATAGCACATACCCTCCCCAATGTCCATTACCCAGCCACCGCATCCCTCCCACCCCCTCCACTCCGGCAACCCTGTTTGTTTCCTGAGATTAAGAGTCTCTTATGGTTTGTCTCCCTCTCTGGTTTTGTCTCGTTTCATTTTTCCCTCCCTCCCCCTATGATCCTCTGTCTTGTTTCTCAAAAAAAAAAAAAAAAAAAAAAAAAATCTTGCCATTTGCAACGATGTGGATGGAACTAGAGAGTATTATGCTAAGCAAAATAAGTCAATCAGAGAAAGACAATTATATGATCTCACTGATATGTGGAATTTGAGATACTAGCTTTTATAATTGCCCATGTATTTAGTATTTATCTTCAGTGAGATCTTTATCTCTTCATATTAACTTTGAGTTACTGATTCTTTCATGCTACCTTGCAGGACTCCCTTGCACATTTCTTGCCTGGTAGATCCTAGTGCTAATGAAATCCCTCAGCTTTTTTAAAATTATTTTTAAAAAATTTTAAAGAACACGCAGGTGCGAGTGGGGAAAGAGCAGAGGGGGAGGATGACAGAGGGGGAAAGAATCTTTTTTTAAAAAATATTTTACTTATTTATATGACAGAGAGATAGCACAAGAAGGCAGAGCATCAGGGAGAGGGAGAAGCAGACTCCCTGCTGAGCAGGGAGCCTAATGCGGGGCTCGATCCCAGGACTCTGGGATCATGACATGAGCCGAAAGCAGCCACTTAACTGACTGAGCCACCCAGGTGCCCCAAGGGTAAAGAATCTTAAGCAGACTCGGCCCTGAGCATAGACCCTGACACAGGAAATTAAGAGTTGCATGCTTGACTGATGTAGCCACCAGGTGCTCTTGGCTTCTAAAGTTTCTGATGAGAAATAGAATGTTTTTGAGGATCCCTTCCTTGTATGTGATGGTTTGTTTCTCTCTTGCAGCTTTTAAGACTCCCTTTGTCTTTTGAAAGTTTATTTATAATGCGTCTCAGTGTGGGTCTCTTTGAGTTCATATTCTTTGGAGTTCATAGGGCTTCTTGGATGTTTATTATATTCATATCTTTTCCTCAACTTAGGTAAGTTTTCAGTCATTATTTTTTGAAATATGCTCTCTGCCCCTTTCTCTCTCTCTTCTTCTGGGACTCCCACAATTTGCACATTGATCTGCTTGTCGGTGTCCCAGAGATCTCTTAGGATTTGTTTACTGTTCCTTCAGTCCTTTTTGTCAGATTCTTTCTTTTTTTTTTTCTTAAGATTTTATCTATTTATTTGACAGAGAGAGCGAGCAAGTGAGAGCACAAGCAGGGGGGAGAGGGAGAAGCAGGCTCCCTGCAGGAACCTGACTGTGGGGCTCCGTCCTCGGACCCTGCAATCATGACTTGAGCCAAGGGCAGACACTTAACCAACTGAGCCACCCAGGTGGTCCAGTCCTTTTTGTCAGTTCTTTAAACTTGATAATTTCCAGTCTTGTATTTTCATATTCACTGATTCTTTCTTCTCCCTACTCAAAAATGCCTTTGAATCCCTATAGTGAAATTTTCCATTCATTTTTTGTACTTTGAGCACCAAAATTTCTTTGTGATTTTATTTAGGTTTCTATCTCATTATCATTCTTTCCATTTTGTTAATATATTGTTTTTACTTTCCTTACATCTTCCTTTAGTTCTTTGATCATCTCTAGGACAGTTGTTTTAAAGTCTTTGTGTAGTATATTTACCATAAGGTCTTTTTTAGGGACTGTTGATTTTTTTTTCCTTCAGATGGGCCATGCTTTCCTGTTTCTTTGTATGCTTTGTAATTTTTGTTGTTGAAAACTAGACCTTTGAATCTAATAATACTATAACTCTGGATAATGGATTCTCCTCCTTCCCCAGGTTTTCCTGTTTTTTATATTCTTTTTGTTTTGGATTGTGGTAGGCTGTCTGTGCTAAGGACTAGCTGGAGGTGTAAACTTAAGATTTTTTTTTTAAGGACTTTTCTAAGTCTTTTCCAGGGCATACATTATCACTCTGATTTTCTTTGTTTATATAGTTGTTTTTGTATGTCTTTAACATCATCCAAATCTTCCCCTAGAAGTTGCAAGGCTATGATCCAGAGTTTCAGAATAGTTACATGAGACTGATGCTGCCAGTGTAATTGTTGTCTAGGTTGGGAGACCAGTTCCTGGTGCTTCCTACTTTGTCTTCTTCCCAGAATCTTCTATAATATGTTTTGAAATCAGGAATTATCAGACTTCCAACTTTATTCTTTTTTAAGATTGTTTTGGCTAGTTAGAGTCTTTTGTGACTCTCCTCAGGATTTTTCCACTTCTTCAAAATGCACCGTTGGAATTTTGATGCGGATTGTATTGAATCTGCATATTGCTTTTAGTATTGATATGTTAACGATATTAAGTCTTCTAATTCATGAACATGGATATTTTTTCATTTGTGTCTTCTTTTAAGTTCTTGTAATTTACATATATAATGGTTACCATTTACCACTTGGGCATGTTAGAGTCCTATTATTTTTCAAAGTATTTCATGTCATGAGTAATTTATATAAATAAGAATGAAGGGATGGTGAAGAACAGCTTTATTAGAAATTTTTGTAAGATTTTTTTTTTAATATGGTTTTAGATTTTATTTATTTATTTGACAGAGACAGTGAGAGAGGGAACACAAGCAGGGGGAGTGGGAGAGGGAGAAGCAGGCTCCCTGCCGAGCAGGGAGCCCGATGCGGGGCTCGATCCCAGGACCCTGGGATCACACTTGAGCCGAAGGCAGACGCTTAACGACTGAGCCACCTAGGTGCCCCGAAATTTTTGTAAGATTTTAACATAGCAAATTTCTGTATCTAAGTATATTTTGGCAAACACGTATCAGAAAGATGAAAGAATACTATTATATGCTAGCAAAGTGAAATGGCAAGGGCTCTTATCACACTGTATTCTATGGTGAATTCTTTCCTGTTGAATAACTAACTGAATGAAAATACCTCATTTTTTTATGTTCTTAGAAATATGTCATTCAGTCATTAATTCTTAAGCTTGAGATTATTAATCTGAGCTATTATCTAAAGACTCATAGTTTTAGACTTTATTTCTGATGAATTTCACCATCATTAGAGTCTAGAGGTGTGCTACTATCAGGCTTTTTGCATTCTTGTTCTCATTTATTAATGAGAGTTTTCTTGTCATTGCTCTGAGGAGCAGGAAATAAAATCTGAATTGTCCACTATATTTAATGAAAGTTTAAAAGACAACAGAGACCACTCTATGGTCTTTTATATCTTTTTGAAAGGTGATGCAACAGTTTGGGCAGTGCAGTAAGAAAATTGAAAGATGGCTATTTCACTGTTGCACCATACTTCTAGGTGATTTGATCATTCTTTCATTTCTTTTCTTTTTTTTACTGTTGTAGCTTTTTAAAGCACAATTGGAAATAATTGATGAATAATGATAAATAAGTGGCAGAATATTTTAAGGTAGAGGAAAAGTAAGAACACTAAGATCCCACAGATTTTCGTAGATTAATAAAAAGATTCCAATGGACCCAAATCATAATTGAAACATAGATTGGGTTTTGTTTTTCAAAAATAAGTAACTTTTCATTTTGTACTTTGGAAGATCTCTAAGAATAAAAGTCTTGAAATACCAATCCATAAAAGTAGTGAGAACTACTCATGAAAGAAACTTAAGAACTAAAATTAGGTGCATTAGATCCTAATGCTATACTGAAGGTTAAAAGAAATGAGAGTCCTTTGTTGCTTAAAAAAAAAAATCTTTTGGGGTGGGGTAATTTGGAGTTAACTGAAAAAATATATATATATATTTTTTTTTATCATTTAAGGCTTTGGGGGACCAGATACTATTTGTAAATCGTCCTGATAAGAAGAAAATTCTTTTCTTCAATGATAAGAGCTGTCAGTTTTCTGTGGATGAAGGTGAGCCTTTCTGTTTAATTTTCAAGTATGTTAGAAATAGGTGACGAAATTTATATTTATAATCTAGTTATAACTTAAATTTTATAGTAGTGCTTTTTAGCTTTATCATCTCTTAGAGCACAGCTAATAATCTTACCACTAACATTGTTTCTCAGAATGCAATTTGAAATATGTAATTTGAAAGATTTTAGGTTAATTGTACTTATAATCATAGTATAGTAGGTTATGATATCATATGCTTATAGCTCAGCTGTACCAAGTAGTTTATTTCTTTAATTCTGTTATTTTACAAATATTACTTCATATCTTGATATGAAAGCTTGATGCAGGATGGGAAAAAACAAACTTTTGTTGGTGACTGATAGGCTCTTAACTTGTGAGTCTTTTGATTATCAGATTGGATAGGCAAGATTACTTTTTTCTGACTTGTAGAGTCAGATGCTAAGCTTCTGTTGAATCTTGTACTAAATGTGTGATGCCTATGTTTTGAATTTTAGTTTAAAAATGTTTCAGGGGCACCTGTGTGGCTCAGTTGGTTGAGTTTCAACTCTTGATTTTGGCTCAGGTCATGGTCTCAGGGTCGTGGAATTGAGCCCTGTATTGGGCTCCCCGCTTGGTGTGGAGTATTCTTGAGATTCTCTCTCTTCCTCTCCTTCTGCTCCCCCCACCCCCCGCTTGTGTGCGGGCTTTGTCCCTCAAACAAAATCTTCAAAAAAAATTATTTCATCAGTATTTGTCAGGTAAAATAGTTAAACAAGTGTTTAGTCATGGAAAATCTTTACTATACAAGTAGAAATTCTCATTTAGACAAATATATTGTACTGTAAATTGTATTAATTTTGAACTAAAAAGGCAAAAGAACTAAACGCCATTTTAATTATAAAATTTGAAAAGTAATACAAACTCATACCAAAAAATTCTAACAATATAAAATTATATAAAGTAACAAAGTAATACTAGATTCCAAATAGTGAAACTATTGCTATGACTGCCTGGGAGTCCTAGTGACTCTTGTTTATGGTATTGAATAAAAGAGATTCTATTGAAGAAATAATTCTGTATAAAAAATGGACATATAATTCTTATCCCTTTAGTAGCTCATACATATCTTGATTCTGATTTTGTAATTTGTACTATGTAAGTTTTTCTTTCATATGTTATCTGGCTGTAGATATTCAGGCTTGTGGTGCTTGTATGTAGATAGGAGTTCAGTCAATCTGAAGTTACTTAGATGACCATGATTTATTTTAGGAAATAGAATGTATTTTGGTGGAAAATTGTGATTGAGAGTACCTTGTATGCAGTTGGTTCTCAGAAAATGTTTGTTACTTTAAAAAATTGTTTTCAGGGGCACCTGGGTGGCTCAGTTGGTTGGGTGACTGCCTTCGGCTCGGGTCATGATCCTGGAGTCCCGGGATCGAGTCCTGCATTGGGCTCCCTGCTCAGAAGGGAGTCTGCTTCTCCTTCTGACCTTCCCCCTTCTCATGTGCTCGCTCGCTCTCTCAAATTAAAAAAAATAAAAAAAAATGTTTTCAAAGTATTCCAGTTATTCTGTGTATTGTACTTTCTAATAAATAAGGTAAGCTCCTGTGTGTAAATAAGGGAGTAGTGAATTTCTTTTTTATGTTGTAGTGATAGATGCTCATTTAAGAAAGGTTTGGCTTAGCAAGTTTTGTATTGCTTGAGTCTTCTTTACTTACAGTTTTGCTTTTTATGGAAACTTTTATAATTGTCAAATTGACTTGACCCTTCAAAAAAACATAGGGGTGGACTTGATCTTTAAGATACTTACAGGTTTAAAAAAAATAGCTGATTCCTTTATTCTTTGGCATAGTTAATCCATTTGAAAAAAATGCAGTATTAAAAAACATCGTATCACATGTTCAAGTAGGAAGATCTTTCAGTGAAAAGCAGATATGTTTTTCCTTTCACTAATTTGAGTCCCTTTCATTTGTGGCACTACTTAACTGGTTTATTTTAATTCTTTGGGTGGTTCCATTATTGTATTAAATGATATGCTTATATTTTTATTTCTTGATTTTTCAACTTGAAGTATTATGACTTATTCTTATCATGTTACTGATTACACCTGCTGTCTCTCTTCTTCACTTTCTAATACTGTATAGCACTAGTTTTAGTTTCTCTGCCATTTTTCTTGTTACCTTTAACAATCAAAATAATTGAATGTTCTCAGAGAATTTTTCATATTAAGTCCGCTCTGCAGATGGCAGTATAGTGCAGCAGATCTGTAGATGTTCAAATTGGGGCAAATGTTGAGGTTGCAGTAGCTCTGTAAGAATAGGATGGAACTCTAGGATTTCTTGATAATAATTCATTGGAGAAATTTTAAGAGAATACCTTCTGTTCCACTATAATCCTCACACTAATCATTATACCAAGTCATTAGTATTTTCTGTCCCCAGTGCAGTTTTTCTGTGGATATCGCTGTTGTAACTTTTCTTAGCTTTTTCCTGTTTGTGTACCTTTTTCTGTATTTCTATTTCTTAATATTACCCCTGTTTTCATTTGCCATTTTATATGGCCTTTGTTGGCTTAAACTCTTCCCATCTCCTTATTACTTGGCTTATAAGGACAAGATGAGGATTTTCCTTTTCTTTCTTTCCTTTTTTTTTTTTTAAGATTTATTTATTAAAAAAAAGATTTATTTGGGGGGCAAAAGGAGAGGAAGAGTCTTTTTTTTTTTTTTAAAGATTTTTATTTATTTATTTGACAGAG